>NW_009636186.1:0-60724 GCF_000690535.1 Cariama cristata
AAAAAAGAAGATACTCTCCATCCAGTTTATGCTAGAGAGATAGAGATGTGAAATCCTTTCCATAGGCTGCTCTTCTTTTCAGTTAGAAGTTAATAGCATAGGATATCAAAGTTCCCCTTAACAATTTTTAACACTTTGTTTCCCACAGATTTCCTCTACATTTTGTGGGGAGAGGCAGTGTATTCCTTGTAACCTGTCATCATTCAAAGCAGTATTAGTCCATGAGAAGAGAGCTGAGGGGAGGAGAGGGGGATGGAGGGAAAGGCACACTCTGCGTGCATGATACGTGTTAGCCAACATCTCACAACACATTAATCTTCACTCGGAAGAAAAGACAGGCCAACTCCTCAGGGCTTCGCCACTCTAACCCTCTCCTCCTCATTCATGAAGATAAATGCCCTCAGAGTGATCAGCCATCATCTACTCTTTATGCATGTGCCAGATGGCTGTCTCGTAAGTTAGCCGGAGAGAGATCTTCTCTACGGAGAACAAGCAGGCAGGATTGCTAGCAGTGAGCTCCACAGAGGTGTGACATCCACCCGTCTGTCCATCCATCCCTTGCAATTCAGTGTGCTTTTGTGTGATGAGCTGGCAGGTTGTCCATCCTCACCAGCTGGGTGGAGCCAGGCTGGGGTAGCCCCGTTCCTGTGGAGATTGCTACTGCTTCCCCATGTGCCATTAAGTTGTAAATGACAGGGTTTTCCTAAATCCATCCCCCAGGAGCGTCTCACGCAAGGTTGGTGAGGAAACAGTGAAGGGTAAAATGGGTGTGGAGCTTTCTGGGGCTTGAGGAACAAGCCATGACAGCGCATTGCCTGGCATGATCTCGTGCTTGCTTTCTCTCTTCCTCCCTGCTAGAGGTTGGACGCTGGTGACCTCACATCACCCAGCACAGTGCCCAGTGCCACAGGTATCCACACTGATTCTGGAAGATGCTAGGCAGGAGTTGCTTTTCCCAGCTGCAGGGCTGTTTGGAGAGCTGGGACTGGTTTGGAGCACACTTACTCTGATTTCCCCATGCCCTTTCTCCCTCTCCTTGTCATCCCTGTGGGCTCCCTTCCTTCTGACTTTGACATACCCAAGCAATGGCCAGAGCAGAGAAGCCAAGATTGCAGATGGAGTCCTGGAGCCGACTCTAAGGCTGGACTATACCAGCACTTGCAAGTCTGAACAAAACCTGATCCGTGCATCTGATCGGTCATTGCCTCCTCCCACCCCAAGAATCCGAACTACCAGCAAGGACAGCCTAATCCAGAATAAAACAGAATTAAAGAGACAGAGATTAAGTTTGTTTCAACATCAAACTCTAAACTGTTCGTAGTAGGTATGAGTCTTCTTGTACAGAAGGAATGGAATCTTTCTTTTCCTTTGGTAACCAATGGCCAAATTCCCATTTGGGAATCTGGGAATCTTGCCTAAACTGTTTCATATATTAGAAATTATTCTAGGTAATTATATTGCTGTTGAATCAAGGGAGAGACAGAAATGGTAACACTAAGTATTTTTAGTGTTGTTATTATTGCTGACAGTTGCAAGGTTCTCACTAAAATGGGAAGCTCAGAGTGTCTTCAGTTGACATAAATGGAAGAAAGACCCATGGGCCCTCAGCATTATTTTTTGTGTTGAAGAAATACCCAGGAAACTAAGCAACACAATTAGCGGAATGCTGTTAGATCATTTATAGTAGAAAGCCCACCAGATTCATTAAAACGGCCAGTTCCAGCTGTTCACAATGCACAGGGTTAACCGAAGGACTTCTCCTGCGGTGCTGTGGGACGCTGCTTGACAGGATGGTGCGTTAATCTTCACACGATACGTATGGAAATTGCCGGGCAGGTCTTTGAGAACTGGATCAATGAGAGAGCAGCATTGGAGCTGGCTGCTTCATTTGGCTGCTGTTCATATATCTGCATACCAGGGAGAAATAACTTTGTCCTAGGCTGCTATGTATCAATGCATCAACTTGTAGACATGTGCTAGACAGCTTGAGGAAGAGAGTGCCATGAATCAGCCATATGAAAGGGGTTGTGTTTTCTAAATGGGAGTGAACTGCTCCAGGCTCAGATTTGAGTCTCAGGTTCCTGTTGAAGACTAGAAATATTTATTTTTCTCGTTTATCTGTGAGACCCACTGTTTTCCCACAGATCTCTGCACCTGTATATGCAAGTACCTGGGCTGGTATCTCCTCCTGGTTGGGCAACTTGGGTCAGTAACACCATTGCTCAACTGCAGAGCCCCACTGCACTCTAACATGGACCAGCATGAGCTCTGGGATCCCTGGAGTGAGGAGGCTCAAACACTCGTAGGTTACTGGTCAGGAGTCAACATACCAGTATACTTCGGTTGCAAGTTCCTAGCAGCAGGGACCGTTGCTTTGTTCTGTGTTCGAATAGTGTCCTGCCTGTGGGGCCATGGCTCTAGGTTAGGGCCCTGGCAATACCACACTAATACAGTGAAATTAAATAATAAAATAGCAGCAATAACCGTAGTAATTAACACTTGCTTTGACTTGTTGCCACAGACCCACCAACCACAAACGTTAGTCAGGGTTTATGATCATGTCTTCCAAACTGCAAATGCTTGCAAAACACCTACTGTCTCTTCACACATGGAGAAGGGGGAAAAAGTCAGAAAAACAATTGCCTACAACAGATCTCATCACCCAGATTTCTCTTGGTTGCCAGTGTTTTCCTCTAGCCATAAAAAGTCTCTCCCCACTCCAGCTCCATCAGGTGTGTGGGTACGCATCTCCATCAGGTAAGGTCCTACGCTGCATCTCCAATGGGGAAGCAAAGGAAGGATGATGCTCAGCTGGATTTCTTCCATCTGTCATTGAGTATCAGCCACAGCATGAGTTAAAATAGAGGCATAATAGGATAAATGAAAGGGAGTGATTGAGAAGATGTGGGCGACGTGACAGACAAGCAAGCTCCTTGCATGTTGATGAGAATGGCATTATCCAGGCAATGGTTGATTTCTTTTTGTGCCTTGTTTAAAGGGGCAGTGTCTTTGAGCAGTCTGGATTTCTTGAAGGATAACAATTATATTGCAGAAAAATCCCATGTCTTCCCAGTGAATAAATTCTATATTCATTTAACTCAAAAAGGCCACAAGGTAAATTAAACAATTTCAAAAGAAATCCAGTATGGGACAGGAAACCTTCATGCAAGTTGTCATCCTAACACACACAGAATGGGTCTCTGAATAATGGTAACCCACTGTGAAACAAGCTGATATTTCAGTGAGTTTTTAATAAACCAGAGCATCGAAACAATGGAAAGCCTGCCAGCACTCAGAAACTACATGTGAGAAAGCCTCTTGCAGCCTCTGTGTTCATCTTTCATCAGAGATGCTTGCTAACGCTGTCACACAATTCTGCTTTTATAGTATATGCTTTGTACGCGTGCATTATTCTCAGGCATTTGCTGCGGCCCTGCAATTTGGAGAAGTACAGAACACTGAGCTCCATAGAAGGCAAATGCGTAGATGGAGTCGAAAGCAATTCTTGCTGAAGGAGCCTTAAGGCCTAGGTGTGTTTACAACCTTGACAAAGTTACAGAAAGATGAAAGAGAAGGGACAGGAAAACATATAATTAAAGTAGCGTGATGTTACTGTGCACTTATAAACACAGAATGAACATGGAGTGCTTGTATCGCGAGAGATGCTGTTCTGTTGTCACCAACTTTCCCATATAGAGGTCATTCAGAAACAGAATGGACAAAATGAGACATCAAGACTACTTCTGCACAAGGCACATCTCGAAGAGGAGTCCCATTAAATTCAGAGAGAGCAACAATAATTAATAATTTGGTTATGAAACAGAATACTCTGGAGGCAGTTTAAAGAAGGCGGTCCAGGTCAAAGCTGTTGCGATGGGAGCGAACTTTTAAATTGCTTAGGGTTTAAGGGAACCCAATGTTCCTTCTGATTTAGGAACAGGTTCCAGCTGGAGATGGGCCAGCTTAGGATCCATGAACAGATACAAACTCAAATTGCAGGGGAGGATAGGAACTGGTAGTTAGGGTTAGACTTCTTGGTGCATTTTATCTATTATCTCGATAGTGACAGCAACCCAAATCAGATAACGCTGAAGTAAATAGAAGAAGCCGTTCCACAGACATTTAGGGATAATTCCTTGATTCGAGGTACTAGTTTGAATTGTAGTAACAATCAGTGAGAGAAAACAGTGTTAATCAGGGTGATGTTCACAATTTCATAGTGTTGGACACAGCTACTGCTGTTACCACTATGACGGTTTGCTCCGTAGTATGTTGCTTCCCAAAGGAGCCCAGTACGTATCACAAGCTATACTATACTCCACTGATACTACTGGGAGTCAATTCTCTCATAAGCCATGAGTAGCAATGTGGCAGGACAATTCCCATGAGGAGAGAAAGAGAAAATGTTGATCCCGGCAGCTGGACAAGCTGCAGCTCTCTCTTTGTGCAGAAAAGTCCACACTTTGCACTCCTGCAGTCAGCTGGTCCAGTCCCCTGCTAGCACCTCATAAATCTGTGTGAACCTCATGTATGCCCTCCAAACTTGTCATCTGATGGTCATGCACAGACGTCTACAGCTGTATTGTCCCTCTGCGTAGGTTAGAGGAGGTGCCGTGGCCTAGTAAGACATCCAACCTCTCGCCAAAGCCTTTACCTAGTGCTCCACTGTCCTAGCAGCTTGTGGGACTGAGCTGCTTTTGCCAGCTTTTAGCTTTCCCTGTGTCAGTGCTTGACCCAAAATGATACTCTGGATGGTTCCCAGCAGTGACAGCAAACCACTGAACCTCATGTGATCTGCAAGTGAAACTCACTCGTCTAGTTTCTGGCTTCCACCCTTCTGCCGCAGCACTTCCACCCTCCCACAATGTCCCTGCCACATGTCTTCTTGTCCAGACCTGGCCACTGCCACAGCACAGGGTCCTGGAGCAGAACTGTGAGACCATCCCTGCAGCCACAGCATGGCCATGGCTCTAAGGAGCAAGGTGCTCCAAACCACAGCTGAGCACCAGGAACCCAACCTCTCCCATGCACATGTCGAATGTCAGCCTTATAACCTGCTGCGGGAGAATCCAGAACTTAGGGGTTCAAGCAGTACTTTACAGGGAAGCCACCACAATGAGCCTGAGAGATGCCTGGAGCTATGCAAGCTGTCCATGTCCTGACAAACTCACTGTTTATATGGCTAAAGAAGAAGAGTTGTCTAGTGAATTGTGTATTAAATTGATTCTTTGGGGAGCTGGATCTAGTTCTCTATCATATCACAGATGTTTCGCTAAAGACTTGTCATTGCCTCAGTTTCCCCTCTCTGAAATTACATCTTTGAGATATTCAGGAGTAAACAGTTTTCTCACTGCCATTGGGAATGATATGGCTGACTGGAGCACATACAGGTGATTTCATGGGATCTTTTACTTACCATTAACAACAGTGGTACAAGGTGCTGTTAAAACTGGTGAGGTGCTCACACAGGGCAAAACGATATCTGAATGAAATAAAAAGGTTGGGCAAAGGAGTGGAGGGAAAGATAAGACCATGGGGTTGTGATCCAGCTTGCTGAAGGCACGACAGATGACAACAGCGGGACCACGAACCAGAACCTCAGCCTCCCCAGGGCCAAGCCTTCCTTCCAGCATAGGTCCAGATCTCTTCCAGGATGTTTTGTGTCCATACCAATGGTCTCATTCATGTCCTAAACTAAGCAGGAGATTTCCTGTGTCTGCAGAGATACTGACAGCATCTTTCAGCTGGGTGGAGTCCCAGGTATTCTCTTGTTTCAGACGTCATCCAGAAACATCAGGGATAAGAGTGATACCACTGCTGAGTGGCCCTAGCTGTCATCAGTGATGCTATGACTATTCCTTGTGTGAGCAGGTTACAGCTAAGGAAAGACAAGGTGTGAGGGCTGTGTTTATTTTGCTGTATTTTAATGAAGAAATTGGAGCTGCTGTCAGCATTACCCGTGGGTGCATCAGCCACAAATCAACACTTAAATAAATGAACTAAATGACATGATGTCAGCTTCATATTCACAGCAAACTACTTGGTCAGAGCACAGACTGAGCACTTTGTAACGCTAAGCCTATCCCCACAATAACCCTTTGGGTAAAAGCCTAAACTAATTAACGAGTAGGCATCCTGTTCTGAAAGGCAAAGAACTCAGGGGACACAAAGGTTAATATTTAGTATCACTGAAACTAATCAACACTAGAGATGTCTACGAAAATCTAAATCTGGCATTCCTCATCCTCGCCTCACACCAGCCAGAGCTGCAAATGATAAGAGAACTCTCCGTTGCTCCCTGGGGGTACCCAGTGCCCCCATGTGCTCCAGCAGCCCAGCCCCGAAGGGATGCTGATGGGAACCATCAGTGCGAAGGTTTGGTCGGTGCCAGCCCCAGCAATGGAGCAGGGAGAGGGAGGCAGGTGATTCAAGAGCCCGGAGTCCTCCCATCTTTGAGAAGTGAGAGTCGGTGCCATCACAGATGACTGAGGCACTAATGCAGGTGCCTGCAACAGACATTGCAGGCCCCATGCCCCCATCATCAAGTCCTTTCCCGGGATGCTGGGCTGGGTCAGTCCCTCAAGCGATGCTGAGCTGTCCCCTCCCCAGGAGGGATGGCTCTGCCACTTCGATGCACCGACTGCTGAGGACAGGATCTGACATTTGTCTGGCAGGGCAATTTCTCCCAGACCTTTCCCATATCCCACTCATGCGTTGCCTCCTGGACATGTGATGGAGATACAATACTTCTCACTGCTCTCCTGGCCTCCTACGCCTCACAGAGAGCCTGCCTGTCTCATCGAGCACCAATACTTATATATGAAGCAGTATGCTGGCTGGACTGGCAGTTTTCTGCTGAGTGGTAGCAAACTTTGGCTAAAAATAATACTAATTTAGCCTCTTTGGCCTTCAGTTTAACCACTCAAATGTTCCATTTTAGGGAGGTGACAGCTGCTTTGATCTGCTTCACAGAAGGTGGATAGAAAGTTTGAAGCTTGCTGCAAGGCAGTTGTTTTTCCACTGAGGCCTTCTGGGAAGATCTTGTGGGTAAGGGAAGCATTAAAACATAGGTGACACCTCAATTAGTAGAGGGAACCTTGGTTGTTGTATTCCTTGACTGTGTCAGGCAGTTAAAACCACCTCTAAGTCCCACCCTGCTTCTGCACAGTCATCGGTGCAACTCTCCCGGGTGCAGTTCTAGTCTGCTGGGGTATAGAAAAAGCTGAGTATGGGTGATGAAGAGCTGGAAAATACAGGACCCTTCAAATGCATCTATGTTTGACGGAGACCCTGCTGAATTTACACAGTTCTATCAGTTTTTACAGTCTCTGTCCAAGGAAGAAGAGCTCCTCCATGCAGGAGCTCCATGGAGTTTGGGTGCCGCTCTGCTGGCTGTAATTAAGTGCTACTTGGCTAAATGGTGTGGTTCAATTTATATGTGATGCTTTCCTGGAAGGCGATTAAATGCATGCTGTTTTCCTAAGATAAAGGCTTTTGAAGCTATTCTGGGCTTTCATATAAAGATGCATTTAGACAGTTGCAATAAATAGGAGGATGAATTCTTTTCTGTGAGTGCCATGTGAGGCCATCAGAGGCAGATGGAGAGTTCTCAGCACAGCTGGTTTTGCTTTTGGTGACCGGGTTTGTTCCTCTTACAGGGATTCTGCAGAAGGCCAATGGCTTTTACTAGAGACTTGTGCAAAACTGATCTAGTAATACAAACCCTTAGTGCCGGGCAATCAGGGACTTTCCATGAGTCTATATGACATGAGAAATGCTATTTTGAGATGTCCCTTCTTCCTCTTACCCATATTGTCTTCAGTGTCTTTAGGTATTGAACACTCTTCGTTCAGAGCAGGTCAGAGTCTTTTCTCTTGGCCAGACACACTTGCCATTCATGCAAACCCATGCATAGATGAAGACTGCTCAGGAACCTTGTGGCATGAAGGAGACCTCAGGGCATCCAAATGGACCAAGTCTGAGTAGGTTGGTCTACCCACAGATGCCTTCTGTTGAAGTCTTCCTCAGTTCTCGCAGTCCCTGTCAGCTTACAGTGTGGGCAAGCATCAGTCAGCAGTGCAGAAGAACCATGATCAAGATGGAGAGCAAATGGATAAGGCTATTGCAGCTGCTCTTCTGTTGAGTCTTTAATCTCTGAAATTAGTAACTAAATTGGCAAAGGCTATGGCCAAGGTTGGACTAGTCAGCTAGTTCCTGCAAGAAGTCAAGAAGCCACTGAGTGACACTAGTCAGGCTTACTTCTTTCTTAGGAAGGAACTTCAAGCTCTCTTGCATATTTAGAGATTGAAGGAGCAGCTTTCAGAGGAACTCGCACAGCTCATTGGATTTCTCTATGTGGAAAAAGCTATGTAAGTTTGAATGATGAAATGCAGGCTGCAAACAGTGATGGATTCTGGGGACAGAGAAGGCATCTGAAATTGGATCCTGGCTCTGAAGTAGGCATATGACCGATCTCCAGGCATCCCCAAATTCTGATGTGGGAAGAGCTGGTTCCGAATGCTACACATGGTCCCCAGATCTATTAAGGTCCAAACTGATTTTTTAATTTTTTAATCCGAACATCACCTCATATATAGCCCACATATCCCTAACTTAGGGTTGCTTTGAAATGGGGATCAAATCCTCCTCTGTCACTGAGCACTGAGGAGGGATTCAAAAACTCAGGAGGAGCCTATTAGATATTTTAGGGCAGGTTGCCAGTTCTTTTACCAGTGCACAGACTACTACAAATTCTTACACGCACATACATAGTTCAGACTCGCCCTGCGTAGTGACACCAACCGCATTTAATTCCTGTGCATACCATCTCTCTTTGCCAGCCTCCTCTCTGACGCTTTTTTCCTTGTTCTCAACAAACACAATTCTAAATTCAGTCCCTGAGTTTCCATTAACGATGAGCAAAGCAGAGCTTTAAACTCTGAAGCTGTTTTAACCCATTTGTTCCTGGATCAAAAAGCTTTCCAGTTTTCTTCCAACAACTCAGAAAACTTTCCATCACTGAAAGTTTGAAAAAAAAGGGGGAATAAAAAGGAAATAGTTTTACTAAGGTGGAGCAGTTTCTTTCTCTGGTGTGGTTTTACTTGCAGAGATGTGAGTTAAAGGAATGATGGTGAATACAATCTTAAGACTGATCTGAGTCTTCTGTGAATATTCCTTTGTAAAGCACACTCCAGCATATTCTGGTCTGTACTTGTGGTTGGTAGTTCAAGGTCACAATAAAGAGGCTGACAGTGCAGCTCAGATCCTGCAGCACCTGCTCATGCCTTGGCTCTGATCATTTTTCCGAAAGAAAAAAAAAGAATTTACATGAATAACTGTAGGAAAAAAAGCTCCTGACATGTCATGTGGTTTCGTTTTGATTTTATTGTTTGTATTAAGAAAGAGGCATTAGCTGGAGCACAGGCTAGGTGTATCATTTGGCACCGATGGAGTTAATCGTGATGCCTTTTCCTATGGCCATCCACCACTGGGTGATTGTAGCCGCATTGTCCATGATCACAGCGCTGTGTTAAATGTGCTGCTCTTCCTGGAGCCATAATGTGAAATACTCAGGGCTGTACTAACAAAGACCTTACACTCCGTTTTGCGTGTGAAAACATGGGGCTTTTCCATGAGCAGTTCCTGGCCCCTCATGGAATCGCGGTGCAGTCTGTGCTTTTACAGTTCACTGGGAGCTGTCTCAGCAGATCCACCATAAATGCCTGTTTTCTAGGATTTAAAATTGGGCTGGGAAAAAAAAAATTCAATGGGCTGAAACTTGGCATTTCAAGGCTGATCTGGGGAGTCAGTTTCTCATATTGCGCCAGATTCTGGCATCTTCAAAGGGTGAGATTCTGTTTCCTTGTAGCTGAAACTGGTAAGAGCCACCAAAAGAAAGAGTGAAAAAATCTGAGTATTAACTTCAGATCAGCGGTGTTTTAAATTGAGCAATGAGCATCTTGTGTATACATACATGGAATATATATTTCCCCAACTGGGAATCAGTTATTGATAAATCCACAATGTGATGGGACAACTTCCAGTGTTCTATAAGATAAGAGTTAGTATTTAATCAACCAGCAGAATTAGATGAAATAGATACCATATGACAAGCAGTATTCTTGTGGAGGTACCAGCTCCAACCCAACAATTTTAAATAGAAGCTTGCTGATGTTCTTCATCACTCTGATCTGGTCTGAGCTCTGCACTCTGGCTCACCATTGCCTGCTACCTGTGAAATTGTGGGCTTTCTGCTCTCTGGAGTGGTAAAGAGAGGGTTTCAATCCCACACTGGATAAGCCTGTCATCTCCCTCCCTGCAGTGGGTCCCTATGTGGTCTGCACCTGCTCCTGCTCCTTCAGCCTCTGTTTCTACCAGTGCTACCTCTCATCCTCTCAACTGTTTTGGGACAGACACTACAGAGGCACGTCAGGTGAAAGTATATCATTGACTGGCAAATGGAAGATTTTATAGCATTGTTTGATCTTTTGATTCAAGCCTTTTGAAGAAATGATTCACCAACACAAGAATCACCTCTTTTGTAAAGAATTTACTTCTCTCCTGTGACAAGAAATGTCTTAAAGGTCTGCTTGCCTGCCCAAATTTTGCTCAGCTGTGATTACATTAATACATATGTTTCACTGAAGCTCCGAGAGTGCTGTTGCTGGCAAAGTATGAGATACCTAGACTCAGACCAACATAAGGTACATGGAAAGCAGAATATTTTGCTGCACAAATGCAGAGCATCTAGAGTTAGGGTTTGCACCTGTGCAATTACTTTGATGTAGTCATACTAGAGCAAGGAGAGGAAAAAAAAGCAGCGTAGATGAAGCTTTCAGCTGACAGAGAAAATAAAAACACAGCTTGTGGTTGTGTGAACTGATCTGTGATAAAAATGTTTGCATAAAATTACATGCAAATGACTGGGAAGTACAAACGTACCCACAAGAAAGTCTGTTCCACTCAGGACCAGAAGCAGAAGTGCTGGAAATATAGGAAGCAAACTTGACCTCAAGAAAGTTACAGGGTAAGGGCGTGAGTCTCTTTCAGCCCAAATCAGTGATAAAGCACCCGGTTATCTCACTAGGCATGGGATCACCCCCTGGTTTTGCAAATAAATGGATTCTGTCTAGCTCAGAAAAGATTTAGGTAGGCACCCAAGTTGTTGTTGCTTTCACAGATCTTACAGATATATGAAACCCGTAGAAGTGCACCTCATGGGAAGTATTTTTTTGGGACTCCATCTGCCTATTTGGAGGTGGAGGTTGGAATGGGCATTCAAGATGCAAGCAGAGGAGTCATTTCCAGTTGTCTGTCCCATTCACTTTGCCAAGTTCTGAATATTGTGGGTCTCAGAAATTATAACTCTTGGGGAATGGGGACAGCCCCAGCTAGTATGACTGTAAGCTCCAGATGAGTGCTCACCTACTGAAGACAGCTGCTCTTGTTGCTGGCTCTTGGTTGTTTCTTGAAGGAGACTTCGCCTTTCTAAAAGCTTCTCTCCATCATCTTTCATCTCCAAGTGGCTTCCTCTGTACAGTGAGGTTGCATCTTGGCTGCTTGTGTGCTAAACCATCTGACTGAGCCACCAGCAATTTAACTAGGGTCTTCCTAGGGTAGCATAATATATGGACATACATTTTTTTAGGGGTCTAACAGGTCAAAGATATACACATATATATAAGTGTGTGGAAATAAAAAATTGGGTTTCACCCTCACTTTAACCAAAGATAGGAAAAGCAATAATTATAACTTAAATAGCACTGATGCAAAATCACAACAGTATTTTGCTTATCTGATCTTATCTCTCCTTTGATGGTCTGGATTGCACAACGATTACAGCTAACTCTGCAGAGGCTGAGAGATAGCATAATATTGCTCATAAATTGCTCATTATCAGCTTGCTGCTTCTCATCACAGCCACAATGTTGTTAATAACCCAAGCTTGAGTTTAACCAGGAATACTTATCTTTAATATATATTTCCTGCTCCCATATATTTCAGGGAAAAGCATTGAATTTATTGGCAAGAAGGACAAACAAAAACAGACTCTCCCGAGATGCTAAGCATATATAAAAATCCAGATGTTTCCAGGATCAGGATTTCTTTTTTTTTTTTCCTTTCTTTTGGTCTCTGTTTTCCTGCCAGGCCTACAGGAAAGCACACACAGAATGAAACTGCTCTCCAATGGTAGCTTTGAGGAGCAAACTCTACAAACAAGAAAAAACAAACACAGTCAAAATCAAGCGTTTTCCTCCTTTGTCATTTGTTCGGCTGCTGCTGCCGAGACCCAGGCTTGTACCTGGGGTAAGAGTTTTTCCTGTTTCTTCCGAGGCCCTGCTTATATGACCTGGGGACTTCTAAGGCTGGGAAAGGGGGGGCACGAGGGGGTGTCTCATCTCACAGATCCTTCCTGCAAGATGTCTAAGTGATGACTGCTTATTGATCCTGAGCCTGCGTGTGGCGGTGGAGATAAAGTTGTGTTTGTTGTACATCTCGCTGTGGCCAGGGCATCCTTATCTCTGCTGCAAATCGGGGCGATATGGCTTTTTTGGGGGGTTCTCGGGGAGGCAGGGGAGGGAAAAGACCTTGTGTTCAGGACTAAGGAATTTCCCTTATTATCTGATTAATCTTTAGGACTTCCCTGCCTTCCTTCCCCTAGTCTTACAATCACGCTGTGTATAGGCCTGGAGGACTCCTGGGAGTTTGAAGGACACGCTGATTTATTCATTGTTGCATTACTGCATTAATGAAGGGCAGTAGTCTTTCCAACTCGGTGGGTTCTCTAGACTTGATAAAACTTGCATAAAAACACTGGGAGGATTCCTCTGGTGCATTGCTACTACTCCTCTGCTTTATTAAATAGCTGCTGCATTAGGTACTCTGCAAAATACTAGTGCAATTAGTGATTTACATTTATATAAATTTGATAGTAGCCTGTGATAACAGAATGATACTGTAGCATCTTGCTGATGCTACTTTTCTTCTTAGAGCATTATTTCCAAATATGTTACTCCATCCTGACCTAGCAGTAGTGAAGTCAGTGAAAACTTTTCTTTTGATGTGAGAGGGAGCAGGAAAAAACTCACCCTTAGATTCCTTACACAAGCCTGGCTCTCATTAAAGCTACTGGAAAAAATATATGTGTCCAGTTTGTATACGGAAATTATGTTGTCCCTTCTGGCTGTAACAACAACAACAACAAAAAAAAAACGGAAAAAAAAACACAAGCACAAAAAACAACAAGCGAAATAATTTAGGAAAGAGAGCATAAGTCCAACAAAGAATATTTTTCCAGGGTATTAAGTAAGTACCATATATTCCATGCTTGTGCTTACTGCTCAGTAGGGGAACTCATTTTCAATGGAGGATAGCAAAGTTAATCCTGTTCTGTTTTCTTTTGCTTACTAAAAGAGCTGAAGGACAAGCATTTGTTAGTTCTATGTACAGAAAATGCACATGCAGAGCTCAGTTTAATCCCCAAAGTCACAAAGAATCCTAGAGAACTGGTGAAAATTAGAGGGAGACATAGGAAAGAGGAAATTCCCTCTTTCTTTTTTCCTTTTTTTTATCAAAAATTTTTCAGATTGTGGTGGAAAAAATGAATGTTGAAAACTATCCTTCAGTTACACTCTGTCAATCTGGGACTTTGTCAATTCAGCGTATCCTGTTTCATGGAGCTCTGGCAAGAAGTTCACTGACAGGGGGAAAAATGTCTTCATTACAGAGGGAATTGTTTGCTCTGCCGCTGTCAGTTGCGCTAATAGCAACTCCCAAAATATTGTTAGGATGTAACTTTTCAGCCAAGTTTCTTCTGGAAGAGCTAAGACAGGTTCTCTTTAGGCATATGGCTGCTGCCTGGCCACTAGGCTTACCAGAGACAGAGTGGTCATGTTGCATGACAAAATGTACATATTCTGCCAAGAAGATTTGCCTAGTATAAAAGGTGTCTTCATGGCAAAGACCATTGTTTGCTCTCTGAGCGGTCACTAGATGCCGGGACAGCACTCTCTGCGTTTCTGTTACCTCTCTGTCCAAGCACAGCAAGTCACACACAACCAGCGAAACTGATATTTGCAAAACTGGGAGTTTCAACGTAAGGCTCCAAAGCCGGTAGCTGAGGAACATCTTCCGAGTATCTGAGTCACCCTCTGCTCACCAGCTACCAGTGGGTGCTGCTGCGTGCTCTGCCCCTCGGAGAACCAGATCTCTTCTTGAGCTATTGCAAGCATGAGAGAAGCTGGTAATCTTAGTCACCTCTCCGTTAAAGTCTTGCCCTGGCGTCATCGATGAAAGACTTGATCTTTTGCTGTTTTTACAACAGGAACCCTTCTCTCATCACTTCCCAACGTGCCACAGCAGAACAGAGCTATGACCCATCCTCTCATATTTGCCCTTCTGAGACACAGAAGGCTCTTTCAAAGGCACAGTCCCATTTGGAGTTTCTTTCCTAAGACTCTATCCGACAGCCATCTGTTGTGCTTTCTTTGTTAACCCGTAACAGGGCACAGGACATCTCACTTCTCCCAGCCATGGGTACACAGTGACCAGTATCTACCTCTTCCCTAATTTTATTTTTTAATTGCCTCTGTGGTTGCAGTAGCTAAGCCCCGCTTGGGTCCCTGGGAAGTCCCATTGCCTCCTTGACACAGAATTGCCTCATGCAGTTTTCTGTAAGAGTGAGGACAGGCAGCCCCCAGCATAGGACCCATGCTGTGCGTTGGCTTCTCCCTTTACAAATGAGTTTCAGAAATCTCACCCAACTGCATGACTTTTCCCTTTTGTTTTTAAGAGGAACTGGTGTGTTTACATGCCCAGAGACACTGACAGGCATTGATTCATCTCAAGAGTTAATCTATGTCTTCCAAAGATGGTTAGCAGTGGTTATCAAGGCACAGGCTGTCAAAAGGCTGGTGTCTGTATCTGAGGTGAAATCAACAGGGATTAGACTGAAAAGACCCAGTGTTCTGGTCAACTGCAAGATTCCTGGAGAACAGGGGACTACTGGTATCTTGCTGAAGATTTTCCTTTGGGGCATGCCCTCAGAACTAGTCTATTCCTATAGTAGAAGAGCTAAAGCAATGGGGAAGCCAAGACTGGTCCTGCATCCTGCAGGAATGAGGATCCAGATCTTGCAGAGGCTGAGAGACAGGACAATATCACTTGTAACAGTTATGGTGCTGCTTCTCCTCAGCACACCCACATTGTTGTCAGTAAATCAACAAGATAAGAAAGGTTCCCAAGTTGCCTGTGTCTCTTCCTCCAAATCAATTTTGTTTTGTTTTTTAAACATGTAACTAAATTAGGTCCTTAAAGATGTGTCATTTCTGCATGATCCACACTAATATGCACAAGAAACAGCATCCACAGAAAGAGGCTGGAACTCAATCTCTTTAAGCATTTATCACATCAGTCAAACCAAAGAGAACAGCCCAGGAGATTGGTCTCCATCTCTTCAGTGATGCTGCTGGGTGGATATGTTTTCATTAAGCAATTCACGCCTTCATAGACGTACAGATCCCTTTACCCTTCCCCTTGACTTAGATATTTTTTGCCCATCTCATCTAAGCTTTTCACTCAGTCCAGAGAGATGGGAGTGGAGGAGGTAAACCCAGCCCCACTGTGATTCTACAGGACCTGCTGGGGTTTGCCCAGGGACCAGCTCATAGGTTCTTCTCTTTATCAAGAAGTTTTGAAGAGAAACAAGTATTTGCTTACCCCTTTGGCTGACCAAGACTTGCCTTGTCCATGGAGGCAGCAGCCATGGTCAGCTGGATATGAGAAAGGGAATAAACTCCTCCTACACACCCAGAGACCACACTCTGACCTGGTGGGCGAAAGGCAAATATGGGCACTTGGGAGAACTGCATGGAGATCACCTTATCCAGAGGCAGAATCAGAGCCACACTGTGGGTGGGAAGACAAGTCAGAGGGGAGAGGGAGAAGAACACAGCAGGAAGAACAAGAGAGAGTAAAAGGTTCATAAAAACATTAAAAAGGAGCCTTCTTATTCCCTCCTTGTTGACTATTGGCACTGCAGACTGGAAACAGGCATTTGGCAAGGGTCTGCCTCTGGGATGCACAAAACAGGGTTCTACTCCATACATTGCACACACTGCGGTCCTCCCACCCATGAAACCTCTCCAGAGCCTTCTCTGGGTTTATTTCAGCTTGGAAGCCCACCATGCCTCTGCTGTCATCCACCACTGGGGCTTGAATTCATTTCAAGTTGACTGGTCCAGACCAAAAAGCTTTTTTTGGATATATGAGGTATGTCTACGGTTTATAAAACAACACACAGGACTGAAGTGGCTAGAGAATAAGTGATAAACCAATGCCAACTATTTATACAATTGGTTCAGAAAAGGAATTTATTTTGATTGAATGCATCATTTCTTCCCATTATACTTTTGGGGCTACTTAAATCAACTCTGCTCCATAGACTGAGGCTCCACATATTGCACAGAACTCAAGCATGGAGACTGGGAGGAAAATCAAGAACCAAGCCAATTAATACATACAGCCTCATGTTTATTAGATGCCTTTTCAAACTACTGCTTGTTGCTTTTAGAAAAAGACTCAAGGCTCAATCATACAAACACTCTATCTGTGAAACCACTCACAGTCTAGGAGTGAATTATTAGTTTTACTTACATGAAAACTCCATAGAAGCATTTGCTTCTTGGCAATTGATGGAGCATTTCAGTATGTCTGTTTTATCACCAGATAGAAAGAATCCGAGAACATTTTAATGCCCACAAGAGTCTTTATCAATAAGAAGTGAATGCTTTGTCCCGGCAATGATAAAGACCTCCTGTATAGCTCTTGTCTAGGACTGGGCTTTGAACTTCAAAAGTAACTGGTGCTGATAAACAGGAAACAATAGATTGCACTTTGTAGCTCATATTAAACTGTTCTCTTGGCTTTTTATTGTTGTTGTTTTTATGTTTTAGGCAGGGACAAATATAACGTTTCTTCAAAGTTGAGGTCACAATTTGTTTATTTATTAGGGGTATTTTGCACTTTGCATTGCAAGCTGCTGCAACTAAAAGAAACACGGGTTGGCACAAAAAGGGGAGGCGGAGTCAGCGCTATAATGGAAGAAATGTTACCCAATAATTAAAATTCAGTGGTACTGTAAATCCTAATGGAAACAACAATGTGTCTTTGTGTACAATTAACTCTGGGCTCCAGTTCATGATAAAAATTCTAGCTTGTAAAAAGCCTTGACCTCAATACTGACAGCTCAACAGAGGTTCACAGATCTGGCTTTAAAAAAACAAAAAAAACTTTCACAGAGAGGGAACAAATAATAGCTTGACTTGGTCCCCTAAATATGCTCCAATTATTCAGGATGGTTGAAGAGAAGAAGATACAGGAGAAGTAGCAAGGGAAAAATAGTCCAGTAGCTCAAAGATAAGTACAAAATATTGTTTGACGTCTAGAGTGAAAATTCACCCTCCCCCTCTTGTTATCCCAATCATACATTCTGTGGGGCACCCTGTGTGTTAACAGCGAAGTCCTAGAACATCTTTATTATTATTAGTTTAATACTTCTTTTATTGTTAACAAAGCAGACAAAACGAGTTGTTCATTACAGTGAGTGACTGACAGGGAAACATGGAGGACTATTCATTAAGTAATTACTACTTTTAGGCAGAAAAAGTTACTGTGCTTAAAAGAAGGGAAAAACAGTACAAAATCAAATTGTCTATTCTTTTTTTGGTGGGTGTGTGTGGAGGGAGTAATGTCTCATGGAAAAGACAGTTCTACAAATGTCAATCAATTTGACAAGTAATTATCAACTTTAAGATAAGGACATAGACTGTGGGTAGAGTGCCTCAGAGCAGACTACCTCACTTACCATGCAGTGTAATGGTGGATAGAGTGAGGCTTGTCCAGAAGAGTTTATTTATGGCATACCTGCAAACCTGTAGAAATAGAATCAAACCTCATAATATTTTACAACGAGTTATAGTTCAATTTGCAGAGGACTCTTTTTTGTTTCCCACCACTTCTAAAGAAGGAAGGACAACACAGTGCCTTATGGAAGGACAATGAATTCAAAAAGGTACTTTTGAAGTATTTTTTGTCAGAGCTTAGACAGGCTGGGTTCATACTTGGGCTCGGGGTGTTTCTCTGCAGCAGTAAATTCAGCAGTTGTAGCAGATGCTTCCTTCAAAGAAGGTGAGAAACAGGATTGTCAAAAACATTCAAGTGTCTGAAGCCCTCAAATCCCAGCTGTAATGTTTGCTCCTGAATCCCCTTGATTCTCCCCACATGTACATCTACATTTTTTGCCGTTATTAAAACAGGTCAAGAATCCGTGTTTAACCATCCGAGGGCTAAAATATCGGAAATGCCTGCTTCATTTCCTTCCACTGGAAAATAGGAGAAAGGCTCTCTGCTTACCTGGCACCATGCATCGGTAACAAAGTGCTCGAAAAAGAGAGCTGTGACTTGGTTCTGAGAGTAACTTATATCCCCTTGGTTTCAATAAGAGTTGTGGGTGCCCAGATGCTTTGATCGCAAGACTGTTTATTAGATGCTTAAAATACAGATTAAACAGGGAGAGATCTGATCTCTGTGCTCGTGGAAAGCTACAAAAAGAAACAATTTTGTATTTCAACCACTATCTTTTGATCCTTAACCATAGGTAGGTTTAGGAAGGAGCTCATTTGTGTATGCTGCAGTGTGTTAGCTCTTGGCATCTGCATGGCTTGCAGAAGGAACAGAGCAGCCTCCATCAGAAATGACTGTTCATGGTAAAAAGGAAAGAGAGCTTAAAATTAGCGGAAGTGTGGAAAAATAGCACTCTCATGCAAATAATCTTGACAGGGAAGAACTCCACCTACTCTGGCCCTCTGCATTTGAACTTATTTCATGCTGCACTGGGGCATATAACCAAGCAGGTTCCCTGGGAAATTGCTTAAAAACGTAAGTCCCAGGCCTTTGTATGTCTACATATATCCTTAGAGTGTCACTTAGCTCCACTCTCACCTCAGCCATGAAAAAACATTGAATTTGGTGGGATCCCTCTGGAGAATCATGTCCAAGGAGAAATGTCATTGGCATTTGGTCCATTTTAGGCAGAACGGGAACACGTGCACTCACATCCCAGATGGTTGCGCATGTTGAGAGCCGGTGACATCAGTGACAGCCAGTGGCATAACTCTTACTGGTCCCAGTGGGGCAACAGCACATCCTTAATCCCCGTGTTGCTTCCAAGCTTCCTGTTTTGAAATTGCCATAATTAAATTCTAAGGACTGAGAAAGTACCAAACAAGTTGCCAACTTTATGTCAAACTTTATCAGCTGATCTCATCATAATCCAGTAAATAGCATATCATGAACATCAAATCTAATTAAACGCTCTTGAGATACGGGTTAAAAAACAGACACAAACAAGAATCAAACATTTAAAACCTACCATTGTACAATCAGAATTAATCCACGGGGAGAAGTGATATCCTTGAAATCTGGACAAATAAGCATTCTGTGTTCTTCTTTGCCCGGTGGCTCACGCTCTCTGGCACACACAGTCAGAAGGAAAATGCAGCTACTGGATTTTTACTTTCAACATAGACTGCATGAAATGTACCTCTAAAGTCCGTCTTCTGGACTCAGGATGAGGCAGAGTAAAGGAGACATATTTAATTTGTGCATTTATCTCCAGAACTCTCAGCAGTACTTTAGGTGCTGTCCATATGTAAAAGAAGGATCTCTAGCCATGGGAAGCACAGTGAAAAAAACTCTAATGTGAACTCAGAAAGGCAGCAGTGAGCTTGTTGTTCTTAAATCAATCTCTTGATCATCACATTATCTGCCAGGCACCTTTCGAAATGCATCTCAAATGCATCATAGGTGTCTGTGTGTGTGCATAAGCCCTTAGGGCTACACCTATGCTGCTAGTAAATTAAACAGTGGCAGGTAATATTCCCAGGCATTGGAATTTGACAGTCTATATTGTTAAATTCCTAGAACCTGCCCTGGCACATTTTTGGCCTGGATCAATTAGCGTTCTCCCACACATGGCCCAGGAATTTAGGAGTTAGTGCAACCAGAGACCATTCCCAAGAGATGCCATTTGTTCAGTCGTCCTGTGTGGTGACAAGAGGAGCTTAATAATATGGACATGGCTCATTCCAGGTCAGTTGGCCTCATTGCCAGAGAACGGCCCTAATGACATCTAATTTTCTAATACGAGCTGTTGTCTACATGCCCATGTCGTAGCCTATATCTGCTGTATACATAATCTAGGTAATTCGTAAGAGTGCTCTGCTCTGAAGCCAGATCACATCAGGGCTTTATGAAAGGGCAGCTCAGGACTTTGTCTGTTGGATGACTTTATGAACTACAGCCTTCCTACACTTGGGCATGAGCTGCTCTCAAATCCAACCTTTCCACTAAGTTGCATTAGGTTACAGCAGAGCTGAACATGGTAAATGGTCTTCTCTGTCCCCATCCTTCTTTCTTGATATGAACTAGCACATCCTCGATCTCTATGAAAATCAGCAAGAAGTTGATGTTTGCATCTCTTGCAATCCTTTAATGAACTACTTCAGAAGACCAAGAATTCATACCAAGCAGTATAATTTCAGTCTGGCATAAAAGCTGTCCTTTCATCTCCAGGATTAAGCTAAAAATCAAAGCTCTGAATGGATTTGCCTCAAGTGAACAGAATAGCCCCTCTGGTGTGAATTCACCCTATGTAGCTTTAGGTATCTAAAATAAAACCCTGCTTTCCAAAGGCTTCCTCTGCAGCCAAAGGAATAAGGCACCAGAAGATGATTTAAGCCATCTCAGACCTAACTTGTGTCTCCACTAATACAAGGAGCATAGGCCAGGAATAGTTGTCATTTTAGTATTTCAAATTATTGTCTTTTACCTGCAGTGCTTTTGCCAGTGACTTTCAAGTCTTTTACAAGCCTCATCAACTTTTGTCTACTTTCACAGGAAAAATAAAAGAAAATTAACCAGCACTGTCCCACTTACCAGTTCTAACAGCAAAAACTCCTGTCAGAGTTTCAGGCCAAACCTGATTCAAAATGAAGTTTCTGTTCTCACTCTCACTCACAACAAAAATACTTAATTTTCATAGCACCAAGGTGAACCTGACTGAGAAAGTGAACAAGCTCCCTTCTATAGCAACTGTTCATTATATTTGCTTCATTCCCATAATTGTAATTTCACCTAAAGCAATGTCGACGGGTCTTACTGCTTATTAATTTCACAGATATCACCAGGGTGGATGCTGGACTAAGAAGTGCTTCTCCAGCCCAGGCTTTAATGGACTATTCTGTATGTTGTGATCATTCATGTGATCATTCCTCATAGCAAAGATGGATGGAGAGCTCAACCCTGTGCTTCCATAGCACAAGAATAACCACTTGAATTTACGTCTCCACCAAGCACTATCTATAAGGGGCCTGCTGCTTCCAGCTGCATGGAGGAACAGACCCCAGACACTTGCACTGCAATACTACAGTACACTTAAGTACTGTGTAGTGATATGGAGAAAGGTTGATCATTCAAAACCTCATAGCAAAGATGGATAGAGAGCTCAACCCTTGTGCTTCCATAGCACAAGAATAACCACTTGAATTTACGTCTCCACCAAGCACTATCTATAAGGGGCCTGCTGCTTCCAGCTGCATGGAGGAACAGACCCCAGACACTTGCACTGCAATACTACAGTACACTTAAGTACTGTGTAGTGATATGGAGAAAGGTTTCCTGACTGCTGGTCTTTCTAGATCTCTGAAGGTGAGGAAGAAGGAAAAAAAAAACCCAAACCCAAACATTTCAATCAACAAAACTGCAGTTTGAACCTGTGGCATTTGAAAAGTGCTTAAAACAGGATTTTTTCTTCCCTGTTCACTGACTCCATTCCTTAAAAGAAATTGATTTGCGTTGCAGAATCTGAATTTACCTGCTTTTTTCTCCTTGGAAATGCTTTAGTACGGCATGTTGTTCAACAGATCTTGTAATACCATGACTTTCCTGGTCCCCACCTCTTCTTCCTCCCTCTCCACACATCACTCACACTGCCAGTCACTCTTACAGTACAGCACATGTTTCTGCAGACTGTGTCCTAGAAGACCTCAGTGTATCCATAATTCACCCTCTTTTCCATGAGGTCTGAAGCTCAGTATGCAAAGGCAGTTTCAAAATGAGGCGTTGCCAAGCTTATTTACAGAGAGCTAATGACAGAAACAATGACAACTAAGGAAAAAAAAATCAATTCACCCGGTCATTTGGCAAGGAAGGAATACACATTTCCCTTCTTTCCAAGGTTTTGCTTTAGGTCCAGAGGGAAAGGTCTACTGTATTCAATGTAAATAATACTGCTTATGTTGAGTGTCAAAAGAGCCAGAAAAGCCAGTGACCTGTGATGTCTTTTAAGCAAGATAATATTTAATAGCTTTAAAAGGAAGGAAACTTTAATCTTTGAAGATCAGAGGTTATCACAGCAAAATATATTATCTGTCAGTGTTATTATTAATAGCAATAAATAACAGTAAGACCTTGACAAATTCAGTTCACAGCTGATGATCAGCATCAGCTGATGACTTTTTTGCAACTTGGTCTTACGACCTCTGGGCTGAGCCTACAGGTTAGTTAGCATGAAGTCACTTATCAGCTGTGCATCCACACCTTCACTACCTTTGGTCACCATCATTTGAATACCAAGACAAGGACACAGGATGAAAACTATACTTTGGCACTTCTTTCTTTGTTGCAGCTTTGACACTGGGACAGATGTTGTGTCCTCAAGGTTCTTCTTTTTCTCAAAGACACTCTTCTTCCTCCTGCCAGTGATGCTTTAATATGTGGATGCATGTTTGGTACCTAAGGGGCATGTCCCAAGTACATCAATGTCTTTTTTATTCTTTTTTGTACAGACAGTTGTTGGTGATGAAATCTTTCTGTTCAATGTACAGGATGTTTTGCTTCTTTGTTGATGATTAAATTTCTGCCTAACATGTTGTGGATCTCCATATTTTGAAAACACAAGTCAACAGTGAAGTTATACTTAAGCTGTAAATTTTCTCTTTGGGCTTTGGAGCTGATGCCCCTTCTCAGATGCACTTGTTGAAACTCATTCTTGCACCTAATTTAGAAGTAGATTTAGATGCCCTACACAAGACTTTCCAACTACTCCAGTAAGGATCCACTGACTGCAGCTGCTTTGCTCTGTGAATGCAAACTCAAAGTGGCACCTGAGGCAATGTTCACTTCCCTTTCATTTTGCTCACCTGTGGAAGCATCCTTGGGGCTAGTTGTGGGTGATCCAGCTGACGGAGAGGAGAGGGAGAGGGAGAGGGAGAGGGAGAGGGAGAGGGAGAGGTCCTGGGTGTATCATCTGCTGCTTAACCCTAGCACTCAGTGCTATGCCTTGCAGCCTCTGATATGACCAATGTAGGGCAGACGCAATGGCCTTGGGCCTTTCTTGCAAGGGACCAAGTACTGCTCCCGGCAGAGGCAGATGGGATTTGCTGGCTCACAGAGCTTGGGCTGAGTTCTGGCTGCCTTTAAAGAAAATACCAACATGAGGTGCTTGGCTTCAGTCTGTCCTTGGGGTAGTCTATCTTAGCTAGGTGTAGACATAAGCTTTGTCCCAAGGTGGAGCAGCATTTACCTCCCTTGGGTACACTGGAAGGATTCACAGGAGACAGAGAGGAACATGCCAGAGAACTGCACAACTTCCATGCCCACCTAAAGGTGAGGTACCTGTGATGTACCAGCGTAATAAAAGCCTTCCTCATGAACATAAAGCTTGGAAAAAACACAACTCTTCTCCAAAAACTCCAGAATGCTTCAGTTTAGCTTCATTTCTCTTGTAGCCAGAATATAAGAGTCTCTCCTCTGCATTGTAAATCTCCTACTTGGTTTAACCTGGGTATTCATTCCTGATTAAGAGAAGCCCAGTAAGGAGAGGAAGAACAAGATGGAAGAACATCTCTTCCAAAGCAGCTTGTGGTCCGTAGAAAAGCTCAGTGCTGTTAAAGTGTTTTACTTTGCACAGAGACTGCAGCGTGTGAAAACCCTGGTACTTCAACCCTCTGCAAACACTTTTGAGGTCTTCATGTCTATCTCATTCTCCATTCGTATGTCTCAGCAACAGCCAAGTCACCTTTTTAGTGCTTTTTAAATCTAATTTGTATTTCCTTTGGTTAGCACTTCCTCCCTCATCTCTATTCTCTGTCCCCCTTCTCCCTTCTGCCTGTTTATGTTCTGGTTTTGTCCTTCCGGCCACTCCATCCCCTGATTGATGCCAGCAGCCACCAAACAGCATGTGTGCTCTGAGTCCTCTTCCCTTTTCCCAAGAAATGGTACTTGGATTTGGGCGAATGTGGTCAGCAGCGCTGAAGTGTTACGGCGTGAAGCTTTGCAGACCGGTCAGCTCTCCAACAACTCAAAGGCCGCATAGCAGTAGCATTTCTCCAGCATTGCTTTCATTAAGGCCACTGTTTCTTCTGTTACTATCTGATACCAACATCCCTTCAGGCTAGGGGTGTTAATCACATTTAAAAAGTCATTATCCCAAGCCTGAAAAAAATTATGATAGAATCACAAGAGCCAAAGGTCAAGAGAAAGAAATTATATTGTTCTTACTTTTGAGGAGCAGACAGGTTAAGAGGCCCAGATTCTGGAAGATTGTATTATTCAACCCACTGATCCTTTGCAGATCTGGCTGCGAGTGCCTAACTAGCAGAGCCAGGCATGATATCTGAGTTTCCAAATAACCCCAGGCAGTGAGAGGACCGTCCTGTTTAATCCAGCTCTTAGCTGCACCTCTGAGACTGCCCACTGTAGGAGCAGTTGCGATGAGCTGGGGTAATATGAAGAAAAGAGAACCAGCAGTTCTTCCATGAAGCATTTAAGTGACAACACTGATTGAATCATATTCTAACTAACAATTTAGTACTAAAAGACATGTCTCTACCTACCAGGTGACTAAGGAAAGACATAATATATAGATTTAGGTAATACAGTCCCAGAGAGACTTCAGCTTCACAAGATGAAGTTCCAAAGACTCAATATAGTTTTTTTTTAAATAGAATTGGAGGAGACTCCTGACTGCTATGCAGAAAAAAACCCCAAACTTTTGAACAACTGGTTTGGAATATATTAAGATTGTTTACCAGTAACTGTTCTATCTGATTAACCAGCACCTCATGGCTGCTTCTCTGCTGTGGTCCATGGCCATCGAGACCCTCACGTGGGTTGCAAGGACCTGGCATAGACAGCCCTGTTCCAAGAAGAGATGTCCCATTGGAGCCAAAGAAGGCTCAGGCACGACTCTACGGCATGACCCATGGTTAAATCTGGGTGATGATGGCAGCAGAGGGCAGCAGTGTACGTCACCCCTAACACTTACAGAGCCAAGGTGGTCCTGCTTGACAGTGACCATTTCCTGGTGGCCTAAGGAACAAGATCAGTAGCAGTTTGTTCATCCTCCAGGGACCCAGAAAACACTCTGCCACTTGATGCATGGGGTGTTTTTTCCACGCAGTCATCAGCATTTCCCAAAATTGAAGGCAAGACCTCATTTTCCAGTGTTTAGCTCCTCTGGTGAAGGCTGAGTTTTTTGGTATATGTCAGCAATCACAGGAGTGGATAAAACCTCTGCAACTGGATGCTCCCACCATGCTCATGTGATGCTGAACACTTGTGGAAGCAGGGACGCATTTTGGTGTCTGCCTGGAGGGCTGAGATTTTCTGACTTAAATGGAAAGGCAACAGCCAGGAAACTACCAAGGGCTACTGATGTAAATGCAATGACAGCTCCAGGCTGAAAAACAAAGGACAGGAAAATGAAAGGCAAAGCTGATGAGCCATCCTCAGTATTAGCCCTTGTCGTTCACTTTCCCCTCCTGAGAAGATTTAAGGCCACAGCAGCAGCTGTCAATCTCATCTCCCTTGCAAGAGGGGGTTGGTTTAAGTCAGCCCTTGAGTGATATGTCAGGGGAGGGTGGCAAGAGGGATTTTCTTTTGTTTTTTTAAGTAATAAAAGAAGATCCTGTATCTTTAACCTTCAGGATAACCTTGTTTCAGTCTGGTTCTCATTGCTGGACTGCTCCTTGATGAGCTTTTTATGCCTGATTAATTAGTACACTGAAGGGAAAGGGGGGTTGCTCTGTTCAGCTGCTTGTGCCTCCTTCTGACTATTCCACTACCCAGCATGACAGCTCCATAAGGTCGGCAGTTGCCCCGGTTGTGTCTCTGTTATGGGGTATCATTACTTCTTTCTACTTTTTGATTGTATTGCTTCCTATTGATTTAACCACATTTATTGAGGGCTAGCTGGAGACTAGACTAATTTGAGTTTGTAAGCTTTATTTCTCCACTATCACAAAACTTTTCAAAAGAAAATGTAGATGCAGGAGTGAATGGTTCAGATTTATAGAGCATTATCTTCCAAAGAGCCGCTTTTACAGTGTTATTGATGACAAGAAATCAAATTTTTTTAGGAAGATAACTTTGCATATGCCGTTATTGCCAGTGTGTGTGCAATCAAGAGAACAGGAAAAGCACTTTTTGTGTTCCTTTATTTTTTTAGAAATGTGAGCCCATAATAATAATACAACTTATGCTAAATTATTTTGTGTCCTAGTTTTCCCAGAGGGGCGGGGAGGAAATACTGACCCTCTCAGTAGATCACTTTCAGCTCTGCCGATGAAGAGTACTGGATAAAAGCTAAGCAGTATTACTGAGGATAAAAATAAAGGCAGCTTTTTGCTCAAATAGTTTTTTGGTTAAAACTGGAAAAAGGCAAACTACAAATCAGATACAAGTGTACAAAAGAAGTCTTTGTCTATGAGAACCAGGGGAGATGGTGGCTTAGTCACTTCATCACTCTCCAGAAGTTACGGAACAGTCCCAGCAGATTCACTGGGAGAAGTAAGGCAAGATGAGTCCCCTTGAGACAGCTTGTGCAGTATGCACACCCCGGTCATACAACCCATGTGGCTGCATTACCTTCTCACCTTTCCTCCCTCCAAGTCAGGTGAGGGCTTTGCACTTGATCAAACAGGAGTTAATGACTTCATGAAGACATACCTGGGTGAGGTTCTCAAGCCTCTGCAAGGGGGCAGGCAAGGTGAGCATAATAGTCCCTCCTGATCTCAAAAGCCTGTGAGTCAATGAGCTAAATGTTAGCCTGAGGGTTAATGCTGATATACATGTTTCAGTTGCTAACAGGAGGGGAACATATCTTACTGTGTTTGTGAAAAAGGAAAAAAAGAAAAACCTTCTTCCTGGGACTGTAACCCCATAGTTACAGCAGGGTCCTCTTCAGCCTGTTATTGGCAGACGTGTTGTCCAACCTCTTTGGAGATCGATTCTGAGCTTTGGTGATGCTGCTGTGTCCTCAGTAGGAGACCTTCACTGGAGCTGCAAGTTGGCATTTCTGTATTCCAGGGAAGAGCCTACTTCACAGCACCATCTTCGGTACTCAAGTGCTTCACTGAGTACACGATGACATGTGTTTAATTCAGAATTCACAGAGTAACTACACACTCAAAGAGCCAAATTCCCTCTCCTGCTCTAACTCTGGTCTTGGAGCTGTAGAAAAATAGTCTGGAAGGGACCTGGAGAGGTCATGTAGTTCACCTCAGTTCCCTAAGGCAGGATCAGGTCTACTTACGGTGCTCCTTGTTTGTCTAACCTGTTCTCAAAAGCGTCTGGGCATACAAATCCACACCCTCCCTGGGTGATCTCTTGTGGTGCTCTCCTGAGCTTTGACTCACAGCATGGTGAATTCCCCCAACCTGATGCAAGGAGAGGTTAAGTTTTGAAGTGAAAATATACCTTATATGGAAGGCATGGTAAAAAAAATTTGGAGATAATACATGTGTATCTCACCTGTCTGGTATTCAGACACTCAATGACCCTGTATAACCTAGACGAGGCAGTTTAGCTGCAAATAACTTTATAAAGTAACAAGAAATCAGCCCCTCTGTTTTGAAAACACCGTATTGTTCCTTCACAAGCCTGCTTTGGTAGGTTGCGTTTCAAAATAATGTCCTACTGATTTAGTGACATGTGTAGCCCTATTTTGCCAGAAAGAAGTTCAATGCTCAGCTAACCTCAGCTAGGGAAGTTTTAGTTCAGTGTAACTTTGTTTTCTACTCCAGTGCCTGAAACAGAAGAGTTTAGACTGAAAGTGTCTTTGAATGAAAATTTACTGTAAAGGGAAAACTGAAAACCTCATTCCCAGTACCTTCTACCTCCAAAGTACACGACTAAAGCTACATTTTTCCCCTGGAAAAATCCTGTTGACTTCTGGAGAGGCTGAACTGGGCAGACCCCTGGAAACTTTCTGTTGCCGTGGAGGACAGAAGGGTTTGACAGTGCTGGACTTCCACAGGCACTGCCGACATGTGTGGTACAGTTGTGGAAGTAGAGGAGCACCGTGAAGTGAGATGCACGTGATTTTCCATCCTCTCGCCTTGGGTTACTCTGAGACGTGGCCCAATTAAGAGCAAAAGGAACCAGGCTGCAAGAGGCACTTCCTCTTTCAGGAATTCCTCTCCAGCAAATAATAACAATCCTTTCAAAAGATTAGTCCTGAACCACACCGCCTGTTGCTCAGGAAGGTTAGATGCCATTGCAGAGAGCGTGGGTGAGACCTGTGCAACACAGCCTCCGTTTCTGCTGTCAGGAGTGGCACAGCATGGAGCCTGGGAAAATCCGGGAGAAGACCTGGGAAGACCTCTGTGTGGACATAGCTAGAGAGCTTGGCTCCTGCCTAGCCTAGCAAAACGTGGGCTGCAAGGAGGCACAAGAATACTTTAAGGGGAGAGGGTAGCATGTGTGAGCTGAAAAATAACCACTACACAACACCGCAGAGGAATAAACTGGTCTTGGGGGATGTTAGGCTAAAAATTTCAGCAGCATCTCCTTAAACAGTAGCAGCAAGTTGGTGCCCATGGAGTGCTCCATGAACTTTGTCAGGCCATGTTAGCCTGACAAAAGCCCCTTTTGCAATATATTTACTTGTGGAATACTAGAGGTCTTGCACTAAGCAGAAGAATATGTACAGGGTTAGGTAGATCCTTCCTCACCCTTCAAAACGGGGTCAAATACAAAGTTCAGTTCACAACGACAAACAGGTTACTGCCAGTAATTGCTTCACAGTTTCCATCTTCAGAGGAAGTGAAACACTTCGGTGGGCTCTGAGGATCCTGGTTTCTCTTTGCACAGAACTCGAAGAACTTTCCTGTCCCCTTCACGTGGGTCCTGCCCTCTGCCACGCAGAGACCGTCCACCTCCCGGCAGTTGCCCCTGGACACCGATCGCGTCCTCAGGTCTTGGCCATGCCCTGCTGCCACAGCAAGCAGGTGAGGGAAGGGCAATCGAAGCAACCTTCTTGTCCCTGTGATCTTACATTTATTTGACATCCTGGCAGGATGCAGAGAGTGGTTTTTTCTCCGTTGTGGCTCTTGCATTGGCTATGAGTAGCTGATGTCTTCAAGCTCAGCACTGAGTACAGAAATATAAAAACATACAAGAAAAAACGCATACGTATGGCTCATAGCAGCAAAACTACCCATTGTGCAGCCTGATTAAGTGCAGCAAAAAGATATGCATGTGTGCAGGGAAGGAGGGAGATTTAGTTTGAATTAAACTGAATTTCCTCTTGGCTCCCAGTAGCCAAACTGAAAAAATAAATTGTTCACTGAGGTTTATTCCCAAAGACAGCCCTGCAGGACTGCAGGCCCAGGCCACTGCCCAGGGTGAGTACCATCTAGAGCTCAACTTGATGGCAAAAGCAAACATTTTGCTATTGAGAGGAAACAAATTAATTTTCCTTCTCTGAAATTGGGAGATACTTGCATTAGGCCATGCATAAAATAAAAATAAGGGAGTCCCAAAAGAAATTACAGAGAGCAATAAATATCCCAAGCCATTGCCTGCTGAGAGCTGAAGGAAACAGAGGCTGAGATGAGAAGTAAATATAGCTTTATTCCCCCTTGGAACAGAAAGTCTTATTAAAATCTTCCCTTTGAGGCTGAACATGGCTGTCTGACTCAGGGCTGCTTTCTGGGTGTCAAGGGGAGACGGCAGCAAACACCCTGCAGTGGCTGCCATCCCGAGAAGTCGGCATCCCCTCTGAAATGCACTGGAGGAACAGACCAAAAACATTACCTGGACCTGAACAGGGCAAAAGGGGCTCACGGGACCTGCCGTGGGCAGTTGTCCAGTGGTGAAAGCTACGGCACTATTTGGATGTGTATGAGAAGCCTCCTGCTGCAGGTTGGAACATCCGGAACTATACATATATACACATATATATGTGAATAAAATATTCAGTTTGAAAGTTGGGGATCAAATTGGTGAACTTCAGTGAAAAGTATGTAGATTTTTGTAAAGAAGGTGTTATTGTTCTAAATGTTAAACAAAGAAATTTGCAGCAAGTGAGAGAAGAGGAGCAACTCCCCTCCCACTTTGTAGCAAAACACAAGGTAATGTTTTGCTTCTGACTAAAACAAAATCATTACAGGAAAAATGTCGCTTATCAGGAACTTTGCTGCAGGTCTTTGACAGTCCTGAAGTAATTTCTCCAGGGACAAGTTGCTCCGTCATCCTTTGCTGGCAATGTCGGCAGCTGCCCTGCCCTCTCTCCTGTCTGCCTTGCAGCTTGGTTTAGAGTCATAAAGGGTAAAAAACAGCGTAAGAAATGCACACAGGTCTTATCCTGCCTCTTCTTTTCCCTACCAGGGTTTTATCAGCCCCACATTTTTATCATCATCAGTAAAAAGGACTGGATCCTGACCCCACCAAAGCCCCGGTGCCAGTGCCAGGGCAGCTTTCAGCACTGAGCTGTGGGGAGCCCCACGCCACATCAGTGTCACACTCCCACAGGGACAAGAGAGAGATAACGGGGCTTCAGCGGGAACGGTTTGCTCAGGGAGCAGCATCACTGTATGTCTGGCCATAGCTCAGTAGATGTAGTTGGTGACAGTTTTAATTTGGGAAGATGTCTGCAAAAAAGAGGCTGGTTTCATTTTTCTACGTGTCTCTTTCCAAGACAACATTTTTGCTCAACTTTCCCATGTTTCCCTGTTAATGGTAGGGCGAGATCTGACAAAATAATAATAATTCTTTTCTCATTTATGGTCTTAAAGGACTTCAATAATTTCTAGCATAGGTCAATGAAATTAAATTAAATAAACAGAGAGAAAGTAAGGGTCAAATTTTCTGGAGTTTGTGTCATTGCTAATAAAGTAACGAGAGAAAAAAAGCAAAAAGGTCAGGAAAAGTGAAAGGACAGGCAGACCTTTACAAGAGTTAGGAAACTGCCGAGTGCCAAAGAAGGGAACAAAGTGAAAACCAGACAGTGAATCATCATCACTGGTGTGTGCAAAACCCGACTGGGAATTCAGGCAGGTCCTCTTGTTTTGCTTTGCCCATCCCTTTTATTCTTTTTGCAAGTTATTAATACTTTTGCTAAGCAGCTGTTTGAGGAGTCCCAGAAATGAGTTTCCTTTCCCTCAAGCCTACCTACAGCCATTTTTCTTTCCCTGTAACCTTCCCCAGTCTTCCTTCCACTTAAACCACTTCTTGCCATGGCAGTGCAAGACAAGAAGGTCTAAAGGTTGACCAGGCTCGCTGAGCTCAGTGGGAGTCTTTACCAACCTGACCGGCTCTGTCTGACATCCTTGCTCCAGCTTCACATGAGGACAAAGTTTTAAAGATGGAATTCAATATTTAAGAGTACATTAAAAAAAATGTAGGAGGGGAGAAAATGGAGAGGAAGGGTAAAAGAGGGAAGGTCTCTCCGAACAGATGTATTGTGCCTCTAGTTCTTTTAAAAGGGAGGGGGAGCACTGGCAAAAGATACTGGCTGGCTGGCAGGCAAAAAGGAGAGTAAAAGAGAAAAATCCTTGGGGGTAACCTATCTAAGAAGAGAGGTACGATCTTTTCACCCTTTTTATTTTGGCAGGTTAGGCTACAAATCACAAGGAGCATTTCTGTTTCATTGATTGCATTTGCAGTGGGTTTGCCCAGCAATAGCAGACTAGCTGGAAGTTAAACCGTAGTAAATCAGAAGCCACCAAGGCGAGATAAGAACCCACTGCGCTTCAGGACAGGTCAGAATCAGGCTTGTGGTGATGGCAAGCGTGTGCATAGAAAGGACAGGTCCTGGGTTGCAGCTGCACAATCAGCCCCAGCAAACCATCCCAGCACATAATCACCAGCCTCAGCTCAGCAACTGAACCTGCCCAACGGGCTTGGGGTGATCCACTCCTGCAAAGTAGAGCATCCTCCATCAGACCCCACGGATGAGGTATGGAAGAGTTGCAGCGGCAGCAAAAGAACCTGGAGGGGTAGAAAACACCTATTATCTTGCACTCTGCCTTTCAGCACAGCCCGCTTAAACCCCTGTAATTTGCTGAAGACGCAGACAAGTTACTGGACTCTTCAAGGGTACTGCTTCTGGCAAAAACTAAACAAAACAAAAAAACTCAAACCCAACTTTACCTTAAATTTAACCCTCTCTGGCAGGCGTAGTATTTTTAGAAGCACTTAGTCCCACATCAATACTTCCTGGATGTGCTCAAACACCTCCTGATGTTGTATTGAGGTAAATTAGTGAAGATGGAGGCTCATAAATCCTCAGGAATTAGAGAACTAATTAAATGCCTGTGCCCAAATGTATTTGGGCATGGAGCAATGGTGTGCAGGCATGTGTTTTCCAGATACCCCAGACGAGCTGTCCTTGCTGCAGAGGGCCAAGGAATGGCTCTTGCTGCCCCGAGTCCTAAGATGAGTAGGGCTCTGGGGAGTCCATGGCCCAGGCAGCCTCAGGTAGCACCGTGGCATGGTGCTATCAACTTGTTCCCTTCTCAGTGCCGCTGTGTTTGCTGGGATCACCAGCATGCTGGGGCTCTGTCACATGCCATCCTTCTTGTTGGTCTCAGCAAATCCTCATGGGATGCAGATGGCCTAGAGCTCACTCACCGCTCCTGTGCTCTTCCTGGTGGCAGAAACAGCACCACGAGGGATGTGTCCCTGGATACTGGATGTGGGGGGAAAGTTGCCTTTTTCCTCCATTGGCCCTTGCTTCAAGTCACAAGAGCCAAGGGTCCCACAGTCCCAGCACCTCGTTCATAAACAGGTTTGAAGTCCTGGACACGTCATAACCCCAGGCTGCTTGGAAGAAGAAGATGGAAATAATAGAAGAAAGGCTGCTCTTGACTCGTCATGTACTGATTGGTACCAAGAATCAGCATCGGTCAGCAAGGAGTCCTGCTTCCATGAGCAATTCAATCACATTTTCAGAGCATTCAAAAGTGCTTAGCGGGCACACCCGATCTCACAGGTATTTGTTCCACGGCTCCTGATTCTTTACGCCATTGCATCATTAAATAAAATACTACAAGTAACTACACAGGTGAGCCTCTCCACGCTGGCCAGCTCGCTGAGGTCAGTGGAACGCTTGCAGGTGGAGTTAGCTGGGAATGGCTTTGCTGGACACACTGGGCTTTAGCAAGGCTCTCGAGAATTCAGATTATTCTAAGTAGTTTGCACAGCTATTCTCAGGAATGAGTCAAACAATTAAAGTAAAAACCGTCAACTATTTCTTCCTAATGAAGAACTTACTGGTTTAGGTTTTTAAGCCCCTGGCTAGGAACCTTCCTTTTTCTTCTTCAGGGTTGGGTACAGTAGAGCCTCCACTGACCGCACTGGCAGGTGTCTGCACATAATCTTCCATTTAGGCTCCACTTTTGACAGTCTTACACTTAATCTCAGTCTCTCTTGGTAAAAATGACTTTTCTCTCTCTGGGAGAATCCAATGAGGATGAAAAAAATACCCAGAAAAATAAATTTACTTTTTCCCTTAAGACTTCAGTTTGAAATATTATTTTGGAGTGGAGAAGTCAGTGGAAAGGAAGTCCCACAGTGAAACCACCAAAGTCCTATAGGATTTGAGGGAGTGGGATTATCTGAGTAGTTTCTGTGGGTGTATGTTTTCCCTGTGCTCCCCTAAGAGCTGATTGACTCCCAGCATGTGCTGGCTCTGGGTGAGGAGCGCGGGGGGAGATTTGGCTGACTGCTCCTCCACAATGCTTCTCATTGTCTTTTCTTCTCTTACAGCTGTTTTTGTGAGCGCGGGTTTTGAGGGACTCTGTGTGTGGTTTTTGTGTACGAGGAGATTGCAAAAAAAAAAAAAAAAAAGATTTAAAGGGCTGCATTTGGGGGAAATCTAAACTCAGCCTCCACGTTTGCATGCTTTGAATTACACACCTAGATGCTTGCCCACTCACTTTGTGTTGGCTACAGTTTTGCTAGGGCAAAAACTCACATGGGAGTGCTCAGACTGTCTACGTGTGCAGATTGGAGCATTAGCTACCTAACAATTGGTCCAAAAACATAGAATTGGTGATTTACAGGCTCAGCCAAAATAACAGGTCACATTCTCTGATGGAGGAACTTGGCATCGCATTGCTGAAGGCAGAGGAGCTTTGCAGATTTACACCAGCTAAGGATTTGGGCATAGGTGTTTTCTGAGTGAGAAAAATCCAAAGGGAAAGAACTACTCCATTCAGTTTATTTTTACAGAGCAGAGTCTACAGAAAGTGGTCACTTTGCCAAAGAAGCAGGGATCACCTCACGAGTGTTTTTGCATGAGCAATAACATCTTAAGGGAATTCACAAATTTGTGCTGTGACAAAATTCTACCATTCCTGCCAAGAAACAGGAACCACTGCAGTTTAATGTCCTTTTTCTTTTCCTAAACAGTGGTATAAATGGCATTTTTGTACTTGGAAACTTCAAGCCAGTACTTTCACCCTACTAATTGCAACTGCATTCACAGTTGCGGTAAATGGCCACGTCCCTCGTAATTGCACATGAAGCTACATGTAGTCTGCATGCACTTTTCCGAACGCTGGGGTGTCAGTTGACTGCCACAAAAAATGTGCTTCCTACACACTTTGCTTGCTTTATTTTCTTTCTTTCTTAACTCATCGCACAATGTTGCAACTGTAAAGCAGCCTCTGGGGTTGCCTCATTTATTCAGGTCTACCGCTGCGGTGCCTCCTCTTCCCTCATGCTTCCCACCTTACTTGGACAACTTGTAGGTACAGGATGGGTTGCTGGGATGGGAATGGTTTAACAGGATCCAAAATCACTGGAATCTGAGACCTACATTTTAAATGTGTCTATGAGGTTACTGTTACTCTTTGCTTTGTTTCATTGGGTGCGTCATATGCCATTTTCCCTTAATGAGGAGCTGTTACAAGGCGAGTTTATTCACCCTTGCTGGGTGTTAGAAGATCAAACCACATGGGGTGACAAGATTACAAACACTTTGCTGGAGGGCTGAAAATACTTTGGAATGGGTTGAGAGATTTAGCATGTTCAGAGAGCTGGAACTTGCCAGCAAGTGGAAGGTGGTATCATTCCAGAGAGCATAGGAAACAATAACTGGGCAATGATGAGATGTGTAAGTTACAGGAAATTCAACAAAATCTGCTCCGACACCCAAAAGCTTCAAATAACGCTTCTAGGGATGGATTAATTATTCAGGCAGAAATCCGCACCCACCCAAGCTTGCTACCCACAAGTCTGCCAAACCCAACTAAACATTGCGACTTCAGATTCACAGCCACCCTTTAAACATTTATATTATAATTGTGTGGTTCTTTGGAGACACTACTACGGGGGATTGCAATGTGATGTTGCAATGGGAACACCGCTGCAAGTAAATCACTAGTTTGGCAGAAGATAATGAAGAGCTGTGTGCTACGAGCTCCTGAGAACATGGACAGAAGAACCGGCTGCATGGGAAGATGAGTAGCCCTGAAGATCCCAGAGCAGAGGGAGCAGAAAACAAGTCAGCTTCATGAAAAAGCAAATGGGCTGTCCTTGGAGAAGGGCTACAAGGAGAAATGGGTCTCTGTATTCAGGTGCCCAGGTCGTTACAATCCCAGCTTCTCTTGAGCGTCCATTTCTGCAAATTCAAGAGAAGGCTTCCTATCCAATAAAGAAAATTTGTTTAAATCTCCAGTTTCTCTCTATTTGTGTGTCTTGCTTCAGACACACAAATGTTTTTATGTGCATGTGTAAGGTTAAGCTGTTTCCTTTTTTTGGAGTCTGGACAAGATTTTCTCCAAGGTCAGAGGAGAAGGTACCATATGCAGTTCTTTGCCTTCTTCTGCAGCAGGGGCAGCTGTTAACTTCCAAAGAGTGCCTGTTTTGGTCATTTAACCTAAAAATGGGTGGCTATTCAAGAGACCTAGAGCATCAATGACAGCTCTCACTGTCTCATGGTCTTTACCTGTGCCATATTAATGCTTTTTACTGAAGATCTTGATAGGTGTTGGGAAGATCTTGAGTGTGACTAAGACTACGTGCTCTAGAGATAGAAGTGGTAGAATAAAAATGTGCTTCTGCCTGATGCTTCCTCATCTTGCCGTAATATGTAGAATTGGATCCAGGCTCCCCAGAGTTTGTGGCACAGGTTTTTTAGTTCTGGCCCTGATCTGGTCTCAGATAAGGAGGCTGCCTTGCCCTAAATCGTCTCACAGTGATTTGTGGTAGGAACACAATCGGTTGTTTTCTTACAACAACACAAGAACCATGACAACTTGGAAAGGGGAACTCACAGCGTCTGCACACAGAGGAGATTTCAACATCAGATATAACCAAAGCCTGGAGAGGAATGAAAGCCAGGGGGGCTGAAGGTCACAGACTTGTGCAAAAGAGGTGAGAGACACTAAAGAAGGTGGAAGTGAATTTCTGAGTAATTAAAGGTTTAGAAGAGCTGAGATGGCAGGGAGCAAAGATGACAAAGAGGTTGTGGGAGGCTTCAGGATGATTTTACCTCAAACTGCAGGATAAAAACCATGAGAGGAAACAAAATAAGAGGAAATGTTACCCAAGCTCTAGGGAAAAATAAACCAGAGATCCCTATAACAGATTTAACCCTGTGTCTCTAAAAGTCCTACCCATAACCTCTGCACTTTGGGGAGGTTCAACCATGAACTAGATTGTACCTTTGTCCTCTGGCCCATTTCTTCTGGAGAAAAAAAAGTATGGAAAAAGAATGAACTGGTAGGAGGAATGTGCTATGAATCATCCAAGCAGAAGTAGAGGGTTGACACAACTTTTCACTTGTATCTTGTTGATACAAAGGTGATTTCCAAATCAACAGACCCTAAACAGAGATACTCCAAAGGCCTTCACAAAAAAACACTATAGGCACAGAGGCAAAGTTGCAGAACCGAGCCCTAAGTGGAACTAAAAATGGATCAAGGGATAGGAACATTTGTTGGCAAAACTTAGATAGGACCACAAAAAAGGAAGCATAGGCACAGTTAATCACCTTAGAGCAATTATTTAATGAAGGGGACTGGGTATTAGGAAGAGCTGGATGGCATAAAATCAGAGCAGGAGTGATGGGAAGATGGAGTGAAGAGGTGATGTCTGGTACCCAGAGAATAACAGGACACCTAAAAGAAGAGATCATGAGGGTATCTACGCAGCTGCAGAAAATCATTCTGCCAAAGAGTGTTTGTGGTGAGAGCAGGGAAAGTGTCTGTGTGTGTGGGAGTGCATGAATGAGATGAATCATTCAGAAATAGAGTCCCGTGAGCAGCAGAACCAACGTAGCCCTTGGATGTGTAGCTCAAGACTGACTTGATTTTCTGATGTCTCACAGGGGATGAGCTCATACAGCAAGTTTAGTGGAAGCACTGACAAAATCACTTTCCTGAGCCCAGGTACCTATTTTCCCAAGACTTATAAGCATTTAATATCTTTGAACACACTGGCAAATTGGTTGAAACTGGGTAATAAGTCCAAAAGCTACTGGGGAGAAACTGGTAACCACACAATGATAGCCACAAGGAGCCACACACAGAGGGTTAACGCTGTAAAACCAGGCTAGGAAAGAGTACTTAGGAGTCTGTCACCTCCTGTGTGCTGCAATGGGATATTTTCATTCCATTATTAACAATCGGGTTAACAAAAGTACATGAAAACGTTGGCAAACTGGAAGCCAAGCTAACATTATATTATCATTTTTTTAACCGCATTTATCTAGTAAACCGCCACGAGCAAGTTGAAGTTAATGGGGCTTGCTCCCGGTCCCACCACTCAGTGTCTTCTGGTCTTAGAGAGAGGAGTTGTCCTAACTGCGTTGGCTTGCCATGTGAAGTTTCAGCCTGCTGTAACTGGTGGTGGTACAGCTCCATCTGTAATAAAAAGGCAATTAAAAGACTCTGGAAGGGTTTATTACCTGGTATAGTTGAAACATTTGCAGATGCATTAATGAAAGTACTGATTTATTTTTTTTTTTTACTAGTTTTAATTATGTTTTCAGGCACTTCACTACTTCCTACTTTTCAGCAAGGGCCAGAAGGAGAGGCATCAAAGAACTGCCACAGTGGTGATTGTCCCCCTAACATCACCACCAGCAGCAGTCAGGAAATCCTGCTAAAAACTCCATTTTCCTTTGGGAGAAAAACTTGTATTTCTAGGGTTGAGTACTTTGAGTAAACTCTGGATGTCTAAATGGAATTGCTCAACATTTTAAGCCAAGTCCAGTGGTCCAAATTTTTCCAAGGGCTTTTACATTCAGCTTGCACAAGCCAAAGAATCAAGGCCAATGCATTCTTATGTCCTGAGAAATGACCAAGAAAAATGTTTCTAGAAACTTCTAGAAGAAACGCTTAGCATTGTGACTGAACCCTGAAGAAATTAACCTCAGAAAAGACTAAAACTTAGAGCTCTGTATAGATTTGCCTGCTAGTTATTCTATGCAATTGAATAGGGAATCTTAAATAGCCTTTAGACTTAAATATACATTTTCAAATCCATTATCATTACTTCTCATCTGCGTGAAAGCACACCCTAAATATAGACAGTGCTGAAAAATTGTGAAGGAACGTAAGGTCCCTGTCCAGAGAATTCAGAATCAGTACAGATATAAGAGGGAGTAAAGAGGTAAAATAAGCAAGGAGATGAGCATTACTATAGCAGGCAGATGGCCAAGCTGGGTAGAAAGGGACTTCTCTTCCTGCAAAATGCTTGAGAATTTTAAAGTGTTCCCAACCCACACTCAGATGAAGCCAAATCTTTTCAATGTGTTTTGCTGAAACTATTAAAAAAAGCAAATATCTAAACAGTTTGGTTTTCAGCAACATCAAAAAATAATCCCCAAACTGAAAGAATAACTTGAAAACACTGGAAATAGCCTGAAGCTGGATGTTTTCTGCTTTGGGGTTGGCTTGTTTTTAAATAAGTAGCTGGAAAGTTTCTTCCAAAAGAATGAAAAGAGTGAAAATTATTATTTTTTTTTCTTTCCAAACTATTTCATGGCGAAATACTTGTGAGTTTCTGCTCACCATTCTTCAGAATCAAATTGTCAGAGCAGCGACCCTAGAGCCTGGGAGCTCCAAGCTGCAAGAGTGTCATTTGGGAGAGGTGACAGTTCATCATTTTGCAGGGGTAATGAGATGTAACATTTGGGACCCGGGAAGATGAATTACTGTTGACTCATCTGTTATGGAGGGTAAGGGTGGGTCACCCAACGTACTCCCACTTTCCCATGGAGGGATCCCTACAAGACATCCTCAGCAGTTGTTAACAAAGCCCACAAAGGAGGGTAGTTTGCTTAGTTGGTGCTTATTGCTTCTCTGGAGAGTATCAGGACAGAGTTTCAAATCTTGTGTTCATCAGCACAGGGTGCAGCATTTGTTCTGCATTTACAGAGACCAGTCCTCTGGAGGACTGCTGCAAAGAAACCTTTCAGTAGAAGGAAACAACAAGAGCAGCTTCTGGGAGCAGGATGAGGGTGCTGCTGATGGTGTCTACCTTCTCCTAGAAAATGATTTTCAGCTTTCTGCTGCCTTGGCAGGTCTTTTCTGGCTGTATCCAGGCTCTGCTATCTATCAACAACTTTGGCAACTCCAGGCCAGTGCAGTGCAATGTCCTATACTTAAAACTGACTTTGAAGCTCCACGCCAAGTTTTAAGCAAAGAGTAGAATTATATTTATTTTTTTTTCCTCATTTAAGTGTGGTCAGCCACATGCCTTGCCTAGATCAAGAAAAGCCTCTTTTTTCCTGCAGGTGCACTGGGGAAAGACCACATGCCTTTTCACACTCGCATGTATGGAAGGGCTGGCCCTGTGCCTCTGCTGAGCATTGTGCCTTTTCCACAGACACGAAGGCAAGCAAGGACAGGCACATAACAAGCAGGGGCACAGACAGGTAGACACCGAAAGTAGAGCTGATGCATTTATCATTAGGTTGGGGTTAGTAAGTGAGCACAAAATCTGAAGAACCACCCAGCTCTCGGACAATTATTCATTTTTTTTAATCTGGTCAGTCACTGGAAAAGTATTCCTCTTCAGTAATGAATAAAATAAAACTGTCATAAGAACCATTGGTTCCTGTAATCTTACCCTTCCAAGTAGCCCCTTTTAACTGGTCTATTTGGTGTGTCATTTGTGGAAAGAGTCAGGGCTTGGTCTTTAGCAAACTGGAGGAGTGAGATCACTGGGTTTCAGGACAGGGCCTTTATGAATGCAGGAGCATTACACTGCCCTTTGGTTTCAGACAATGTGGTTCCAGGGCTTAGCTCCAGGAAAGCCTGGGCTGTCTCAGCATCTTCTGCTAAGCTGGTAGGATACTCAGCATCTCACCTCAGGATCAGAGCAGTCCTACCTTATCCTGGCAATCGCAGGCTGGTGACGTGACTAATGTCTGTCAACATTGACAACAGCAGTTTGGTTTTAATTATTTTTTACGATGCCTCTAAGCACAATGGCGCATATTTACAGGCAATGCTGGCCTTTATTAAGGTAATCAAATGCTTTTTTGTTAGGACCCCATCTACAGTAAATTATAACTTTGCCAAACCTAGAATATTCAGGTTGAAGTTTTTCCATACCGGTCATCTGCCAACATAGAAAATTCAACGAATTAGCTGTTTCTCTGAGCAAAAACGCTCATACACTTTGGTGATGAGGAATGGAATAGAAGCTATGGAAAACCAATCCTTTATCTACAAAGCTTTGCAGGACAAAGGAACTTGTTAGCTGGTTTTGGACCAATGTACTAGTTTGGCTTGTTTAACAGCTTCTCTTCTACAGCAGGTAATAGACACTCACACGCAACAAAAAGCTGCCCACAGCATAAGTCCAGCTGGCAAGGAATATTTCTTCCCTTCCTGCATTGTTTTCACTCAAATAAGCTGCTACTAAGCTATGCCTAAAACCTATGAAAATGGCCAGAGGCACTTCATTGACAGTTATAGCAATTCTATAGGATTATTGAACCATCCTCGAGAATTTTAAAGAGAAACGTAGCCACCATGAGAGATGTATAGAGCAGCTCAAAGTACAAAATAATATGTATTCAACTCTAGCACTGAAATCTACCCTCAGCCCATGAGGGACACCTGTAATGGGCACAGAGAATCCAATTGCTTTCAATATTTGGTGAAAAAGAAACAATCTCTTCATTTATTAATTTTTAGAAAATGTTATGACATTTGTACAAGGCAATATCGGTTTCACAGCTATAGATCTTGCACAGACTGACTCCTGTGTTTAACTTTCTATATTGTAAACAGGTCCCATTGACTTTCATGAGCCTGCTTGTAAGTAAAGATAACTTAGAGGATCAAAGCCCTATAAACCGTGTCATTAAATTTTAAGAAGTCAGAAGCTACACGTTCTCTTCCCAGGCTGTACCAGCATCTCCCATGAGTGCTAATGAGACCAGTTCTCATGTCACTGTTCTCTGGACATCAGAAGACACAGGTTTGATTTCAGCCTTGATTGCACAGATGAAAATAAGCAATAACTCATGGAAATCAGTGTAGGTATACATGGCAGTCAAACTATAGCTGATAAAGTTCATGTTCATTTTGGGTACCTATCTGAAGTTCAGGTCTCTACTTAACGCACATGATGCGTTGGGTCTGTACGGTAGGTTAGTAGACCTCATTAGAATTGATTCTCCATGTATTTGTCAATAATTACAGAGCAAAAAAAGGACTATACCAAGACTAACAAACTGATTCAGCTCAGGAATTCGTGGGAAAGACAACTCATATTTTAGCCAAAGTGACTGACTCCTCCATACCTTGGAGAACTTTCCTGAAGATCAGACAGAGTTTTACTGATAACAAAGTTTCACGAAGTAGGAAGTGAGAAAAGAAGTGGGGAGGACTTTGTCTGTCAAGAAGCTTTTCAAGCCAGTACAGAGATACAGGAGAGGAAGAGGGTGAAAGCATCACCCCAATCTTATTTTTACGCGTTGCTTTTTTTACAGCTATCTTCAAAACAAACAAAAGATAGAAGTTCCTGAAGAACCCCCAAGACAAAGACTGTTTCACCTCTTCCTGCAGACTTTTGCTATACCTGAAGTACAGTACGGAGGAGAACTTCCAGCAACTCCAGGACTGGATGAGCCACTTTCCCCCACAAACACCCCTGACCCTAGTTTCCACAGCAGAGACACCCAGGCTGTGAGGGAGCCCTGATGTACCCCAGCCAGCACTGCTGATGTGGGAGGCTGGGGGGGGGGCCAGAATCACAGGGCACACTCGGGAGCACCTCTGCCCTGCAGCCTCTGTGGGAGGGTTCAGAGTTCGTGAAAAATGCCCCGTGTGGGACTTCTTGCTTCACTCGCAGGCTTTTTTGCAAGATATCCTCCAAGAGGACCAGCTACTGTGAGTCACCTCCACGGGGTTTGGCTATCATCTCCTTGCAAAGGCAGGGCTTTCCCTGAAGTCTGCTAGCATTTCTGTGAAAGGGAGTTTTATCCAAATAAAGAAGCCAGAATTTGAAGGAAGATGAATGGGGAAGCGGTCACTAGAGTGAACTCCTGCTACCGTGCAGCAAATGCTGCTTTTCAGTACAAGACAGAGAGTAACATCTAGCGCAGGTTCCAGTTCACACCAAAACCACAGGGGATACCTTTTGTTGGGGCAAACATCACTGAAAAGGTAGATGGTAAAAACAAGCATATCCTGGGCAGGGGAGACCAATAAATCATTCATGAAAAGAATAGGAAGCATCATAGCCAGGGCAAAGAGAATGCTAATTTGCTTTGCAACCTGATCAAATGGAATGACTGGCCTTGAGGGATGCAGCCATTTTGGGGGTTGATTGCTAGAGTTAATACAGAGCATTAACTTTGCAGCTTTGCTGCAGGCAGAACTTGTCCCAAGTGATCTAAAACTTTCAATGCACTATCAGAAGATTTGTGTGTGTCTGTGTGACTGCCTAATTAATGAGCTTCTTTTCAATATTAATATGCAGAAAAGTTTACTGCCTTAAAGGTGTGTCAATATATACATTCTTCTGGTTAAAGAAGCTTGCCTTTGGCTGTTCTAAAATATAAAATCTATTAATTAAAATATACAGTGCTTTAGGAAAAAAAAAAGGATCAAATTGCTGAAGTCTTTGGGGAGAATTGCTACAGAATTTATGCCAAATGTCTCAATAAATTGATATGCTAAAATGAGTAACCTGAAGTATTTTAGTAAAGATTTTTCACAGGGCTTCACCTACACCCTCTCACCCATCAAAGAATACTGTCAAGTGATTTCAGTCCAAGTGGAACCAAGAAAAAACAAATGCATAAACTCCTCCCAAACCTGTTGAGTCGCTCCTTACCCCATGTAGAGACCTACAGGGACCTGGGAAGCATAGAGCCCTTATGGCATGAGGCATCGCACCAACTCCAGCCAACACTGCTGGTCATGTATGCATTGGGCCTCCTTTCCAAGCAGACTTGCTCACCAACCACATGCCAAACCCCAGCCCCATCTCAGCCCTATGCCTGGAAGAGGCCAAGTGCCACCAGACTGGTCCTTCCCTGACATCCTCCAGTTGGTGCCTTCCAAGGCTGGCGTGGCCCCACCAGGCAAGAGCAAGGGCCAGCAGCATGGGCAGACCTTATCTGAAGCTCAGTCTTCACTGCAGAGTGCAGCCTGTCCTCAGAGCTGCTCCTCACCCTGTGCCTTGCATCTGGGAGAAGCCAACAAGGATAGAGAAGAACTAATATTATCACTTTTATTCTTGCACCTGGGAAACTCAGGTATGAATGCAAGACAGATCTCCAAAGCAATTTCTTCATTATTTTTCTTGCCTAAAGATCTTCAAAAACAATTTTCTCCAAGTGATTTTTGTCAGAGGTTATACAAGAAGCCTCTGGAAAAGCCAAAGGCCAAGTGCTGTGTACAAAGCCAGTATTTTAACTGTATGACTATTCTTTCTCCCCAGTGGGTGCCTGTATAAAATGTTTGCCAAATTATCCTTCCCCTTCTTAAATTTCCCATAGCATATCACATTATCCTTTCCTACCTGGCAAATCCTGCCATAAACCTCTACCAGTGACTGCTTACCACGCTGCGCACAGCCTTGCAGGAGAGTAAAGCGCTTCAGAGAGTCCTTCCAGCCTGTCTGGACCTCAAATTACTGCCTGCAGATACTATGACAAATGCTCTAGGAAAGGGAAAGGAAAGGAAAGTAAGTCTCTTATCTTAATCAGCCTGATGAGCTGGTGGGAAAAACAGCTGATGACCATGGAGCAAGGCAGAAGTAAATGGCAAGCAGCTGTGGTGGCTGTAAGGTTGTAAGCAGCCCGTGTGTCTCTTTTCAAAGTGGGATGCTTAGGGAAACTGGGTGGTTTTCTTGTGCAAAGATCTTCTGGTCAGGAAGCTCTAATTTTGAAAAGATAGTGCCAGAACTTTTTTCTCAGTGTGGGTGATTATTCTATTTCACGTGAGGGGCTTTAATAAGCAGGAGTTAGCTGGTTGCTGTGAGGTGATAGAAGTAGTAGCAGGGTACAGAAAGTATTCAGGCTGCTTTTGTTTCCTGCTTGCAGGGGCTGAGAGGAGGATGGGAGAGAAAGTTAGAAAATGAAAGAATTGTGAAATATGCCTGTTCTTTCTTCCTCAGCTCCCTGTACTTGTGAGGTAGGTCTCTGTAATACAGGAGATAAGCAGCTGCTCAATGTAGGATCAGTAGAGTTAAAAAAAAAAAAAATCATATGTTTTATAGATGTTATTTGATCTCTAACAAATACACTGAATAGGGGATTTTTGCATGATGCTTTGATCTCAGTGAAGTATATTCTAGCTGGGTTGCTGCCACCCCTCTAATGAGTGGTGTTGGAGGCCCTACATAAACAGCAGCCAATAAAAGAGGGGAGGAAGAATGCAAACTCCGATATCCCTGTTCCAAAGTAGGTCAAGCCCCTCCAAAGGCAGTGGCTTCACGTTGTTCCTCCTGTAGTAGCAGGCACCTGTGCAGGATGAAGAGTTAGTGCCTTAGCTGCCCACAGCTGAGAACAGGTCTAGCCCTTAGGCTGGGTGATACATGAGGGAATTCAATGGCTTCGTTTGTGTATGCTGCAGAGCAGCTCCGTATGGCTTAGCTGGTGTTCACAGCCCAGGAGTGAGGGCCCTGGCAGACCAGGCTGAGAGCTGCAAAGGACTGAGAAGTTGCTATAGCAGCTGCCTTATATCTGGTACAAACCCACCCTGGACTCACTTGCAAAATCCTAAACTGCCTGCAGAAAAGTTAAATGAAGATTTTCCTTCTAGGGCCAGTGCATAACAGAGAAATGCATGGAGAAAAGACTTGAACCTTGCAAGGTTTCAGAAACTGTGGTCTAGCTGTCCTATGTCCAGCTGTAATTGCATTCAGGTGCCTTCTGGTCCATGTTTGATGGTGTGACATGTTCACGCCCTACCTCGCAAGGAACAGACGTTGGGCTCGCCGATGAGCTCTGACTTGGTGCCAGGCGTTTGGAGAGCTAAGTTGCTTTATCTGCACTGCTCAGAAGAGCCCCTCCACACATGGGCTTTTTAGGACCAGGAACATCTCTAGAGGCCAGGTCTAGTGGATTCCGAATTCACAGCTGACATCTAAGGTGCTGCAGTCATATTACTAATAAACCAGCTAAAACAGGAAAGGAGGCCTTTACCTGCTGCCAGCTCCTGTAATAACGTGTCCTAAGTGCGCTTTCTTCTCGCCCTTTCAAGTCATGCACGCACAAGTTACTTTACAAAGTGGTCTCTTGCCTGAGCCTCACAAACTTGTTTTACTTATGTCTTAGATTCTAGCGAGGACTGCCAGAGGGGAAGCAGTGTTACACTGGATTGCACCACAGAAACCACCCAACTTAAGTGGATTACTCTTTTTGCCATGGGCTGACTTGCTTATGCAGGTTTGCTTTGTTATCAAATGTCTGTTACGACACAGAAAAAAATACTGAGCTGAGCAAGGCCTGGTGTGTGATCTGGATTATCCACTCTCTGCTTCCCCGTGGGAGCTTTGAGGAAAGAGTCTTCTGTATTGACCAAAAAAATCCTAGTCCTGAAAAGCCTAACTGTGTGAGAAGAGACTGGCAGCATCTGTCTTTAAAGAGAGCTTCTCGGTGGCCTGGAGCAACTTGAAAGATGCTTGTAGTCCTTCAGTCGGTAAAGCCTCAGATATGATAAATCTGAACACTGACCTGCGGGCTGTTAGGATCCCTCCAATTCCTTTCTTAACTTGTCAGCTGAATAAGGGACAGTATTTTGCTTCTGCTTGATTTCACTTCAGAATTTGAATTTTTAGAATAGAATTAGCACACTTGGAACTTTCACAGTCTGTCTGCAAGAGATGGGCTGGGATTCAAGGAAGTTCCTTTTAATCCTATCTTCTGGGTGTGGATTTTCCCCAAATCTCATTTCCTATTGTCAGTTTGAACGGCCTCTGATTCCAACTAGCTTAACACAATGAAAACAGAGGGCTGCGTTTCAGAGGATGTATTTCAGTGGCAGAGGTATCATGGCTCAATGTTGGGCAAAGGATTCCTGTCTCCCCTGCCTCCACACCTCCCTGTCCATCCAGAAATTAGGATTTTAGCTCCTGAAACATGAGCTTTTGGAAAAGCAGTTTAAGGGCTCTTCTCTTCTGCTCTCAGGGTTCACTATTTTCAGGTTTTTGCCAAAACCATGCAGGCTGGAAACCTTCTTCTCTTAATTAATGCTGAAATTCTCATATATACATATGACTGCAAGGTCTAGGGTTTTAAGAAAAATACCAAGTATCATGAGACTCCTCATAAAATCATGACAGTTAGCTAGCTGAATACACAAAGAGCAGTCTTGTACTTTTTTTCTCTAAAGTGACTTCTATTTTAGAGTAAGGAATCCTAGAAAGAAAAAGAGCAAAGTGCCCACAAAAGATCCTTTTGTCATGCAGCAAACTTCTTGGAATAAAACTACCACCTCTGTTCCCCTAAAAAGAAGTAGCCTTTGAAGATGCAGTCTGTCGGACAATACACCAGTTTGTAAAGGTATTGGAAACACTTGTTGGAGAAGCCAGAAGCTGCCAGTTGAAAACTGAAGGTTTAAAATGTGAAGGATCAAAATACATCAACTTCAAACCATTTTCTATACCCCTCTAGACAAATAAAGGAATCTTTAAAAAAAGAGGGTAAAGTCAAATGAGGAATCCAGGCTGTGACTGGTTGTCCTCCGGCAATTTTGAAACCTGGCTAAATTTAGAAAAAAAGGCCCTGAAACTTCTCCTGAACAGAATTGATGTTTATAACTTGAAACTGTGATGAGAGTTTCACTTTTCATTACAAGCAGATTATTCAGGCTTCTTCAGCATTGGTGTGTCAGGGAATTTAAACCACTATTGAAAAAAAGTGTAATTTTGTAAGCTGTAAAATGACTGTGGTAGCAAGGTCTGCACATGCTAGCAAGGAGCGAGGACCTTCCCCACACAGGGACCTGCAACCATTCATCCCCATCGGTGGAATATAGCAGGTGACTGTGCGGGTGAAAAGTGGGGATATTGTTCTATTTGTTATCATTTCAAGGGATAACCTCCTCCGTTAACCAGGGATGTTGGAGAGCTGTTAAACTGGCTTTTGTATATTTTCATTGACAGTAACAACTTTTCCAACATCATAGACCTCCGCGGACAGTTTAATCCCAGTCATCCTGCTCCTCTGATTGCTGGGACTGATCTAGAGATGAGGTACTGTGGGGCCAAACCTCTTCACAAGGTGCTTCTTTAAGGAAAAGCGCTGTTAACCCAAATTACTTGGCAGCTTTAAGAAATTCTAGCGGGTAATTTTTGCAGTGCTGTCAGTGACTCTCAGCCCCCATGGCTGCACTAGTTGCTCTGTATAACGACAGTAGCTCTGATCATGAATTACTGTGATTTGTCAGCTGTAATATAAACCCGGCTAGGGTTTTGATGCTTTTGCCAGCAACATGTGAAAGAAAATATTTGAGTGAAGCTGTCTAAGCCAGGTTGGGTAAAGAAAAGGAGGGGTAAAAAGCCAACCTGACCTGCCCAGATTTATTTCTTGCGGTGGTGAAACCAGCCCACTGCCTGGATTTAAGACCAGTGAATATATTTAATCTGCTTGAATAACTCCTGATGGGTGTTGGGCTTCTTTCCCCTGGAAATTATAATCCAATCCTGCATACCATCTAAATAATGCAATAACCTACTATAATATCTTTTTTCTTGGAACAATTATACATAACACTGGGAAAAAAAAGCATGTCTCAAAACAAAAACATCCTTCTGACAAAAACTGCTACAGTTTGGACAGTGAGAATTTTTTTCACTGCTGGGGAACAGGGCAAAACCACATGGAGCAGGAGGCGAAGAATTCACGCTGGTTCCCAAGTTTCAGCCCCAGCCCTCTCTGCTGAACTGTGCAGAAACTGAATGTCAAACAGCTATCAATAACCCCTCCTAGGTTACTGCTGGAAAAACTGAACAACATTTTCTGGGCCTAGGTGGGAGTTCTTCAAGTTCATTGAGCTTATCTAGTGAAAAATGTCAGGTAGCTGCAGAGGGAGCGGTAGTGACGTTCATTACTGCTATATGTTTAACTATGTATATAGCACTATATATGTAGTTAAATATATAATTACATAGAGCATTAGAGATATATATAGTTATAGTTGCATATATTTTTTCAATAACCCAGGAGTTAGGAAAATTCCTGGTGAAAGTTCTCGTCTTGCAGTGAGACCTTGGAGAAAGATGACCACATTTACCTCTGTGCCTCACAAGAGCCTATTGCAGAATTGGGTCCATTTTTTTTTAATGGACTGTTTTATAAACCTGTGTCCTCCAGTAAGAATTTGAAAGGACAGTACTTCAGTGTGCATTCAATTGAGCTTTTCTGGCTCCTGCATCTGCATATGCTGTGTGACAAGCAAGCGTGCTGAAGGTTAATTGTTACTCTAGGATATTATGTTCCTTCTCTGTCTTGTTAATTTTGGGGTCAGGGTGGGGAAAGGAAATCCCTGATACTTGAACCTTGCTGGAAATGTCTCGATGTTGCTAAAAACAAATGTTTGTCCTGAAAGAAAAAAACAACAAAACAGTCCAAAGGTATTTTTACTTTAAAGAAAACTTGCATAAAAAAGCAAAAAAATTTACCTGCTGCTTTCGATGTTCCTGTAGCCAAGGGGACAGGTCTGAATCAGAAACATCTGTTACTTTCTGTTTGGTTGTTTTAACATTAGCAGAAGCTTTATTCCTTTACCCCCCCATCAACGTCAGAGTTTGTGGTTTAAACCCGTTTAACAAGATCAGAATTAGCCCAGATAACTCCAAGGATACAAGGGAAACGAGTGAACAAAAGAGTTGTTGCATCTTCCAATACTTTTTTTGATTCTCCTGAGCAGAGGAGAAGCCCACACTCTTCCTACTGCCTTCAAACTTCTCAGCAGGCAAGGGAAGAGTTGGAAACACAGGAGCAGGAAGAGGGCAAGGCAGGGAAGAGGGGCTGGCTGGAGCTCCTGGCTGGCCCATGGCCCCAAGCCGACTGCCTGGTTGCCTCGTCCACCGGCACCGAGGGCCACGGCTGATGCAGCAGTTTGGGGTTTTATTTGAAGATCCTCAAAAGTATTTCCTGCATGACCTGTGGAGGAGAGGATCCATTTCCAGCCTAGCTTAAATGGATCAGCAGGGCGAGTGCAACCGAATTCCCAATGCTGGCTGTGGGACCGCGCAGTGCTCCTGGACAAGGCAGAGCCATTAGGTTCACATTAAGTGACTGATGAACTGCCTGTGAGCGCCTGGCGGATTCATTTCAAACTCCATCCTTTTAACCCCAGCTTCTCTTTCATCCATGCAAACCATGGGGGAGTGAACATGTGAAGGTTTCTACCCAGTTACACCTCTCTTTAACAGCACTGGGAAACTGGGGAGCTGCTCGATACCTAGCCGAGGTAGAAGGAATATTTAGCATCTAAGAAGATTTATGTCCATGACATTCTGGATGTTAGGTGGCAGAGCAGCTCATGCTGTGCTACATCTAATATGCATATTCATGGCTCGTTTATTCATGAAAGAAATGAATGGATTAGCGATGGTTTGAAGGACACTGATCATGGAGTTGAAATACACTCAAGTTGCTCACAAATTAGAACTCCATCATTTTTTGTAATAAATTGGTAACTGTTGTAAATCCTTGCGTTATCAGTGTTGTCACTGGAAATACTATGTTGTATCTTACTGGATTGGAAACATTTTCACAGCTATCAACCTGTCAATTATTTTAGCACAACACAAGGTTTCTCATGATGATAGATGGTGATTCTAAATAATTTTTATAAAGTATTTCTACTTACCATCGTGTCAGGAAGCCTGCCTGCCTGTGAATACTGTGGTTTTTGAAGCACTCACCTGATAACTCTTCTTAATTGTGTAACATTCATCTATGTGTCAATCAACTACTTGCAGGCTAATATATGGAATTTTTTTTCCTGAGGTTTTCATAGAGGGGGGAAAATTGAGATCATAGAAAACTGTTGGCAGCATATGAAGGAAGAAGCAATGCCAGACTTGTAACCAATCATGAAAATGCATGTTATGAAGAATAAAGAAAAGATGAACCCCCTTCACTAATGAACTCTACTTTTATTCAGAATGAAGATATCTTCCAGCAACATATTTTTCCTTTCTCTCTCTTTCTCCCCACTTCTAACACATTGAGTGAAAAGAAAAAAGCCTGGTTTTACATGTCTTGAGGAGATTCAAACACCTGTGTATAAATAAGGTGCTAGACATTAGATACCTGCTATTTAAGTTTCAAAGTCCTTTTCAGAGATGAGTAAAAGATATTATTTCACCCCACAGAAATGAAAATTAGTTCACATGGAGGCTACTTTAACCAAGATCACACAGCGAGTTAGAAGCAGAGATGGGTCTTGTATCCTACAGAGTATATGAATTGGTACACCGACGTCCTGAAATATCTGGGGGGTCAAGTATATCAAAAGTTACTACCTCTGACCTAGAAGTGCTGACCACTTCTGCATTCAGCCAGCAGGGCTGCGAGGGAAAGGGAGACCTCCAGGGACCACAGCAGAAAGCAAGTCACCTGCTTTGGTGACACTGCTCCTTCATCAGTTATTAGTCTTACTGCACCCTGATCTTTCTCAGAGCCTATGCCAGCATGTAATCCTTCACCAGCAGTGAATAAATCCTGAGGGCTAGGGTTGACCTGCTGTCGATCAGCCCGGCAGAGAAGGACCTGGGAGTCCTGGTGAACAACAAGTTGCCCATGAACCAGCAATGTACCCTCGTGGCCAAGGAGGCCAATGGTATATTGGGATGCATGAAGAAGAGTGTGGCCAGCAGGTCAGGGGAGGTTCTTCTCCCCCTCCACTCTGCCCTGGTGAGACCACATCTGGAGTGCTGTGTCCAGTTCTGGGCTCCCCAGTTCAGGAAAGACAAGGAACAACTGGAGAGAGTCCAGCAGAGGGTAACGAAGATGATGAGGGGACTGGAGTAACTCCCTTGTGAGGAAAGGCTGAGGGAGCTGGGTCTGTTCAGCCTGGAGAAGAGAAGACTGAGAGGGGATCTCATCAACGCTTATAAATACCTTAAGGGTGGATGTCAAGAAGATGGATCCAGGCTCTTTTCAGTGGTGACCAGTGACAGGTTAATGAGCAACAGGCACAAACTGCAACTCAGGAAGTTCCATCTAAATATGAGGAAGAACTTGTATACTTTGAGGGTGGCAGAGGACTAGCACAGGCTGCCCAGCTAGGCTGTGGAGTCTCCTTCTCTGGAGATATTCAAAACCCACCTGGATGCAATCCTGTGCAACTTGGTGTAGGTGACCCTGCTTTGGCAGGAGGATTCGACTGGATGATCTCCAGAGGTCCCTTCCAACCCCAACCAGTCTGTGATTCTGTGATTCTGCCTCAAGTAAATGCTCAACCACAGCTCCCTCCTGCTGCTGCTACTGCTCTTGGCTTTATTGCTAGCATCCAGTGGTTTGGGGCCACAGTCCCATTTATCTGCTTTCTGAGCTTGGGCTGGAATAAAAAAGGCCAAAAAATTGCAAAGGTGCGCCCATTACAGTCCTACAAACCTGAGCTGTTTGAAGCACGATGTGCTGGATCTGCGAGGGTACCTGTGTTAGGAGGGTCCCCAGTTTCCATCACACTGTGACCCAGGAGGCCAACTCTGCCATCGATCCTGAGCAGTCTGTGTCAGACAGCCCTGACCAGTCCGAATACCTGTGGCAGGATTGGACTCTAGGTGGTCTGGTACTTATCCCTGTTTATACACCAGGCAGCCTTTTCCAGCCATTAAACTGATTTTATATGTGCAAGCCTGTTTCAGCAATTAGAGTAAAAAATCTTTATAGCTCTTTTGGTTTGAATTGGGCTGGTTTCAAACCCAGGTACTAAAATGGATAAAATTATCTTGAAAAGCAAAGGAATTACACTGTACTCTGAGCTCCTCTGCGTCATGTTATGAAAGACACAAAGATAATATTTGTATAAATTAAAGCTATTGGAGACGTATGGCATTTCAGTTTCTGCTTCATTAAGTTGTCCTCCAGCCCTGAACATCCCTAGATCTATTCTGCAGCACTTTTCTATTTTAAATTTAATCTACCCTGCTGCAGAATGAAAGCTTAAAAGGATATTGCCTCTTTAAATTAAATGTGGAAAAATATAACAATGGTGGAATTCTTGCTGAAGTGAATGCAATCTATTATATAAGTTCTAGAATTCATAGTATTTTCATATGTCTGTTAGCCTCCCTGCTACTTCAGCAGTATATTTATTCACTGTTTCACTATCACCACAATTACATTTTTTTTCATTGATTGTAAGACCAGAAGAAACCACTGTGACCAACTAATCTAATTTCACGTGTATAATAGACTACAGGACATGTCTGGATTAATTCCTGATTTGATTAAAGCAACTCTTGGAAAAATATCTGATCTTTTCCCAAAAATTCCAAGCAATGGAATATACCTTTGCAATCCCTCATGAGTTGTTCCAACTCCCAATTATTTTAGCTTTATCATTACAAAAAAGTGCCTTCTGTTTTGAGTCGGGCATTTCTTCTTCCTCTGATTTGTAGATATTGGATCCTTCCTCTGTGAGATTTTTTTTTTCTTTGTGTGGACTTGATGGCAACCAAATCACTGCTGAAGCTTCTAATTGGTGGTGAAAATACCAGAACACTGACATTTTCACTATAGTCCTCATGACTTCTATGAACGCTATCACCAGCTAAACAACCATGTCGTCCATTTTAGCTAGTAAGAAATAAAGCAATGATTCAAATCATGCTGTCATGGGGATTATTCCCTACCCCTCCCCTCCCTTCAGTCCTATATTGGCGTCTGCCTCTCTGTCACATATGGAATTTTCTCCCAAGGGTGGGCATCCAAAGCTCCTTTTTCAAACAGAAGCCCCAACTCTGGCTGCCTGCCTAGGGGGCAAGAGGCAGAGATTGGGTTTGCTACTGCACCCAAAGGTGCAAATACCCGTTCCAGAAGTGCCTGGCACCGTTACTTTCCTGCTTTGTTCTATATCAAAGCTGTTTGGCTTTGTACAGAATGACTTGGGCCAGAGGGAAGGAAAATGATTGCAAACATGCATGTATAGGCAAATGAGCAGGACATTACGCAGGTACCAAGTACATAAATCCTGCTGCAATGTCAGGTAGATCTGGTAGGAATGCTCTGAGAACACCTTAACAAACTGAGCCTTAAGTCAGGAAAGACAGAATAACATCTTCTTTTCATGTATGTGAGTTAGACCTAAGCTTGAGATTGGCTTGAGTAGGCTGCTTCTGGCCATCCCAGGAGCAGAACTTCAGGGGCCCGGAGAGTTTTACTGCTAATGCTGCAGGTGCCTCCAGCCTGTAAGCTTGAGGAACAGTCTGGTGGGGATTTTGAGGATCTCAACGGAAGACTTAATGTTCCTAGTTCCCATAATAGGTGTTCAACTTCTTGTGTGTTTCTGGGTCATCAGTCCTTGAAGGACAGCTGGTGGGATGTACTGCAAAACATCTTGAAGTTATTGTCCTGCTGGTAGAAAAGAGTTGTTTTGGAGATGCGTAAGTTCCTAGAAATAGAATTAGCAGAGTGTGGTTAGAACAGACACTCAGAGAGGTGGTGGGATTTCCACCCCTGGAGGTTTTCAAGACTTGCTGAGGCAAAGCCACGGCTGACCTGATCTAGTGTTGGCATCAATCCTGCTTTGAGTAGGAGGATGGATGAAAGACCTCCAGAGTTCCTCTCCAGCCAACATTTATATCACGTGGGAGCACAGAGAGACGTAGTCAGGGTGGATTTTCTGTAGTCATCTTGGAGTCGTCAGCAGGTTCCCTGATGGGAAGCAGCTCCTCCCGTACTCCAGCTCCAAGAGAGGGCTCTTCTGGGTGTTCTCAGTGAGAGCGCCCTGGGAAAAAGCAAGTGCAGTCCAGGGAGGGGGGATTAAACTGGGTCACTGAGGACAGCAGTTAAAGAAGCCAACTGAGATTTCAAGGAAAAAGTCTAAATCTATAGGGCACATTAGTTAATTAAAACAGAAGCATCATCTTCAGGCCTTTTTCATTCAGAGAAAGCTTCTGTTTCCTGCTAAAGGCATATTGAACTGGCGACAGTAGCTCAAGACAACTGTGGTTGCTTTTGGAATGAAGTCGTTAGTTCAGAAGAGGAACACACCCCTTCCCTGGAGTCCCAAGTTCTTGGCTGGAGGAGCTTCCAGCCTTGCTGTACTGCATGTTCAGGGTGGAGCAAAGTGATTCAAGCAAAGGCAGATACTGATTATAGCTTAATTGCTGCCGCCGTGTATCTCTTTCCTGTGTTCAGCTATCTCCTGGCAGAAGGCACCTAACCCCCCTTGGAGGCTGGGGTGAATCTCTAGCCCCAGCAAAGTCCAATGGCCAAATTCCCACAGACTCTGTTCTCCCAGAAATGTAGCCATGTTTTACGCACAACAGGGGCTCCACTCCGTTTCTTCTGCATCCCCTTTGGATCAGAGTTGTGGGTTCATTCACCACATCCATTTGCTGATCAGCTCAGGCTCATGTGTGAGTGGGGCTGTGCTCTCATAGCTAACGTTCGTAAAAAGGAGTACGTGATGGGGGGACTTTAGTAGACTTTGGGTACATTGCCGCTACAGCCAATGAGTAACAAAGCAAAAGGCTAGAAAAAGCTTTACGTTCAAAGGTTTAGGATTTCTTTTAATTGGGGGAAGGATTTTTTTTCCCCACTTAATGAAAAAGGCCTTTTCGTCGCCATAACCAAGAAAGAAGGCTGCAGCACTTGGCAAACAAACTTCTATTAAGTGCATTTGCTGGAAATGTTTATACTTTGCTCTTGACAACTATCTTGAATATACTGAGTGTTGCACTGTGCTCTAGCTTGCATAATTCTGACATGGGAGCAAAGTCCTTATGGGGGAGGTGATAGTGTCTTTCCTTGGGACTTTTTTTTCTTTTTACTAGCTGTCACTTGTTGTAATCAGAGGTAATAACTTGTTTTGGAAAATATTTTCTGGTTCTCCAGGGATTTTCTGTCTCCTCTGGTTGATTTTAGCAGCAGCAGGAGAACATCTTTGCAGGGAGTGAAGAGGAGGGGGGAACTCCGTAAGAGCAGGGAAATCACCACTACCTTCCATGCAGGCTGGCAGATGTTTAGCAAGGGGTTCTCTACCTTCCTCCAAAACTCCCCTTCTGCAGCTTGTTGCCCAGAAATCCTCTGCTTCTTCCCCTTTCACATTAATTACCACAAATTGCTGAAAACTTTATCTAAACTCCTATCAGACAGACAAATCACTATTTGATTAGGGCAGATAAATGGACGTAAGTGATTCCAAAAGTTGATCTCCATTTGCTTTGGGTTTTTGGAGGGTTTTTTTCCCCTACTGTCAGGATTCAACCTGACATTTCCCAAGATGAGTAACAGGAATCGGGGCTAATTCAGGAAGGCCCTTGCTCTCTGATTTTGTATATGACTAGAAGATAAGAAAGGAGGTAGACGGAGATTAGCATGAGGTGGGTTAAATGGATATGAATGGGTACTCTCACATCTAGGGAAATGGATGGCAGCTAAGTGGATGGTGGCTGTTCATTAACCCCTGCGAAATGGTGCTAGTGGTGGGGTTATCCTTGCAGATGGGTGTCCCTGTTACAGCTTGACTTCCCTTCTGGAAGCCTCCATAGAAAGGCAGTGAAATGCAACCCATATGGGGAAGGATTTACTCTTTGCCCCCAGCCTCTGTCTTTGCAGGCTGGAGGTAGGGATGACGCATCGCGTGGGGAGAGAGCCGGAGGGCAATAACCCGTCATCTTGGTGCCATGCTAATTCTGTGGTTAAATAAGAGGGTGTCATACGGCAGTGGTGTCAGTGCTGGCACGGCTCCCTGACACCAAGGTTGCATCCACACAGGTGTGGCTTCGCGGCACTGTGGTTCCCAGAGCAGAACCTGCAGCCCTGCACCCATTTCCTATGCAGAGCAGGAGACATGCGGGTGCCTCCCAGTGCAAAGATCCACCCCACTGAGATGGAAACACCTATGACGGGGAGAGCAAAACGAGAGGTGTACCTGAAAACCTCCCTTCCCACCTACTCACACATGGGAATCAAATGAGAAGATGAAAGCAGATGGGGGCTGAGTCCTGGAGTTTGATTCTGGTTGTCTTTTATGAAAGAGTTACAGCAAAGGTCGTGAGACGCAAGCTCTGGGCATCATTTAGAGGCTGCCTCCTAAGGAAGGAGCTGGGGCTCTCTGGGACCATCTCAGGTTAGAGAACGGGCTGCATCGTGAACCTCTTGGGAGTAATTCACTCTGTCGTGACTGGAGTCTCCAATATACAGAGCCGGGACAAAGCAGAAAGACTAAATCACCCAGATGACTTCTAGCAAGAATAGTCTCCCCCAGGTCAAGAATGCAAGTAAACCTGACCCGAGGGCTAGCAACCCTCAGGGCTTGCTTTTATTATTATTTTTTTCCATCTGAGAAATGCCTGGCTGCTGATTCTGCCACTACCCAGTTTTCATTGCCTCTGCAAAGAGCAACGAGCTACAGAGGCACCAAAGAGTTAACCCACGCTGGAGACAAGGCACCGAACGCCATAGTCAGGCTTTTCTCCCCTGCTTGTGAGAATCCCTCTTCCCATACAGTTTTGCACACTCGCAGCTATCAGAGTTAACAGGTTGTTTGTCATGCAGTGGATCGGGGGGAGTCTGTGTAAACCTCCATGCAACTGACTTTAATTACCTGCCAAACCTGCACCAGGGCAGAAGCCCACATGTTGTATGTGACATTACCAGTAGAGCAAGTACTGGAATGCAGGGGCTAGAATAATTTGACAGCTAACATAAAGCACCGTGATTTATATTTTGGTTATATTGAGATTTTTTTCCCCCCTCTTTGAGCACTCATATAAATATTTACTTGGATCCTAGGACCTTGCTTAACCCTCACAGTGCCATGTTTTATCTTCTTCCTCTTTTCTTTTTTTCTGGTATTTTTGTTTTTCTGCAGCTACTCCAGAAATGCCTTTCATTTTCAAACACAGAAGATTTAAACCAAAAATAACTTCACCTTTAAACTGTTTCATCTGTAAACAATGTGATCCAGTAATCTTGATATATTTACTGTAGTGTCCAATTGAAAACAGATTATGGAGAAGGGCTTCTTTTAAAAGATACAAGATTTATTTAATAGAAACGTTGGTTTTAGATTCTGGAGCAGAGACCAGCTGATACCTCTACTATGTTTTAAATTTTATCCAAGCTATTTCATTAATTATTGAGCTCAGTAACATGACTACAAGATCTGTTTATTTCAAATTTAAACTTACCTGCTGTCTAATGTTATGAGGAAAGGGTCCTTTTCTTTCGTGTCACCTCACGGTTTAAGTCTGCGCACAGTAGGACAGAAATCACTACATGAGAGGTACCTGATAATACAGCAAATCAGAAAGCCATAGACTTTTTTTATTATTATTGTTATTATCATGATTCCTACCTGTCTGTCTGACTTACGCATCAGTCACTTATTATGTAGCCCCAGAGGCTCATAAGTATTTGCTTAATACCCTGCTTTTTTGGGTTGCTGACTTGGAATAAGTGAGGACCTGGAAATACTCTTCCAAAACCTTTTTCTACTAACAACCTTGCTTCCCACATCCATCTGTGGAGCGGGCTAACCTGTCGGTCCACAAAACCAGTGCTGGACCTAATGAATTTGTGCTCTTCCAGTCCTTGAGATCAGCACGTGCTCTCGCAAACCAGTGTAGTGCTGCCACTGCAATACCCAGAATAAAATGCTTGATCCATGGGTCAAGGCTGACATAAAAATAAGGATGGCCTATGTCAAAAGGAGTTGAGCAGTCCTCTCTTTCTGGTGTCCTGAATGCACTCTGTGTTTATCAGCTGCAGCAACCTCACGGGATGGCTCAGTGCTAGAGCTGATGGTAACATTGCAATAGCACTGACACGACGTGCGGAGCTGGATGTCGTTGGACGATAAGCAAGATGGGGGCCAGACTGAGGATAAATGTAAAAGCTTTCCTTTAGGATCACATGAGCAAAGATTTCGGACTCAAAACTCTTTGGCCTATAATTGTTGGCTGCCTTAGATAGGGGGAAAATGTAGATCTGGAGAGCTGTGAGGGCCAGTGCTAACTCAGAGACCTGTTTATAATTATATGTTCCCTTTCTCATGTTTGTAGAGGCTTTAGGTACTAAGTGCACCGTAGCACGAGAGCAAGGAAGAAGCAGTTAGCAGAAGTCCAAGGTGCAGATTTATTGCTCTCTGTAATTTCTTTTCTGAATGGGCCCCCTAAACCAGCAGGAAAGTTTCTGCTCCGTTCAACGGTAAATAAGACAGGACCCATAAAACCACAGGTTTAGAGGGACTTGTGCTGCCTTTCCCCCCGTCACCATCCCCTGGCGTTCAGAGATCTTGCCCTGTGCTTCCAGCTGCGGAGGCGAGAGGAGAGGGAGCACGGCCGGAGGGACTCGGCAGACTGAGTGGCCGGGTCACCGCACCTCTCCGTGCCTCGGTTTCCCCAACTGTAAAAAGGCAATGGCCTCTTTTAATAAATTGCCCGAAGTTCTGTTGAGGAAGGAGTAAGTATTTTTTATTTTTATGAATGCAGATTTCAGGTCCTTGGCACTGATCTCTTGCCACACTTATTTCATAAAAAAAATCATACTGAACACAATGCCCTTGTCACTGGGTGTTTAATATCTTTTATAAAGCCAGGAGCACCTTTCTGGAAACAAATGAAGTCTCATTAGTGGGAAGTACAGGCTAGAGCAGAGTCAGATCTCTACATTTTATCGGTGGGAGGTTGAAGGTTTCGGTAGTCAAATGCGGGCACAAACAATGCACGTGTATTTACAATACGTATGCATTATTGCAATACCAAATGAAAAGAACGGAGTTTAGAAATAAACCCGTCTTTATATTTGTGTGGACATGTCCTAGTATCTCCTAGTATTGCAGGGAAAACAAGAGTCTGCAGAGAGGGTACAGTTAACAAAATGGTGTATTAGAGCTGCACAGTGACATTGTCAGTGGAGGAGTTTTTCTCTGGTATAAACCTTCGCCCACTGCCTCCAAAAACAAGGAAGAAGGGAGGAGAAATAAGTTTGAGATGTTTCTTTAAAGAAAGCACTAAACTTGGTAAAAGGACACAGCTTTCCCACCTTGCTCTCTGCCCCTCATGCCTCAGGATATCATAAATTTTTGATACCAATAAAACAGAATTTCTGATGAGCTGCTATTTTGCATTAAAGCAACTTTACATGCAAAGATTGCATAATAGGAAGTAAAATTGAATTTTGCCTCAGAACAAGTTCTTATTATTAAGTGTTTTTTATATATTTTAGCAGCAGCTTATCATTCTATATATTTAATTTCTTTCAAGTGCGAACACTTAGCATTGGTTTCCTTATCTAAACAAATCTTTTAAGAGAACACATGTATAAAGTGGAAATGCGGTGTTTTGAATCTGTGCCTTAAGACAAACAGTGAAACTTTAAAAGGGGAAATAAAACATGGCAGAGGACAACTCTAAAACCAAATAGCAGCGTCCGTGGGACAGGAAAACATGTCCTTTTCTTTATGTGGAATGGGTTTTTCCCTCTCTTTACTGCAGCATTTATTCTAACCATATTGTGACAAACCTGTAAATACAATAAGCCCCCACTGGAGCGATTCTGTTTAAGGCAAAGGATTTGCAGTACCTTGGGTCTCAAGTATGGCACAATCCATTTTCTAACACTTTCACACACCATGATGTGCAGGACCAGCTCGCAAACATAAATTGTCTCTTCCCTGTCCTGGATGCAATAGCAAGAAAATGTTTTGCAGCACCTCATGCTGTGTTCAGAATTCACTACTGAAAGTCACCATTTAAAAATCAAGAAAAG
>NW_009636187.1:0-16931 GCF_000690535.1 Cariama cristata
TTTATAACAATTCATAATTTATTTATAATAAATTTTGTTTAAATAAAAGATTATCAAGTCAGATCACCTCTGCTCGAATCAGTTTCTGTTCTGAAACTATTATATGTAAACAGAAAAATTGGTGATGAAGAATTGCAAGGTCTGTTTGAGAGTATGGATGCTTTTTACTTCTTTCAGCTCCCTTTCACTTCTTCTACAAAACTCGTTTTACATTGCTTTTCCTTCATTTCCATTCCCTCATACCTCCCCACATGCCCTTTTCTGCTTGTGTTTCCTTTGCTTTTCCTTTGAGTTTAATCTTTTTTTTCTCTGATACAAGAAAAGAGCTCCTTACCAAGCTATATTTTTCCCAGGGAACTGAAATTTCCCTTGCCAACAGAAAAAGTAAGTAACTATGCAAATAGCTCCAGTTCTTCTGTAGCTTTACCACAGCATTGTGAACCAGCACTTAAGAAGGGTGCCATTACAAATAAGAATTAAAAGTGGTTGAGATATTTCCAACATGATGACCTTTCATTCAAAGCTGCTGTTCAGTCAAAAAAAAAAATTAACATTTGGCCAACTCTTATCAAAAGCTAGGCAGATTTCTGCTAGAAATCCTGCCATTCTCCCATCAGTTCATCTGACACCTACAGATCACTCTGCACTCTCAGAGACATGGTTGATCTCAGGGCTGGGAACCCTAGGTCCTTCAGGTTCAGAGATGGAGGAAAACCCTCATCAGAAAGAGAATTTACGATGTATCTGAATGAGATTTCACTGTGTTTGTGAATTCCCCCCAGTCTCAGATCTGATGGTAGAGCAAAATGCGTTGGTAGACCTATAGCTGTGACCCCAAGATGCAAGGGGAGTTATTGATTTGTACAAATGATATTTAGATGGTGGATTACTCACAGACTCTGCCTTGATCTTTCATGCAGTCTGCAGGTTATCTAAGCCACTACTTTCTGAGTAGACATTGCAAGATTTTACAAGGAGTGGAACAATGGCATGAAGAGATGTTTTGTTTCTAAACTTGTGGGAGTAGTAAACCCCTTTTCATTGGAAAATATTTACCAAAACCCAGAGAATCTCTAAATACTTGCAGATAATTGATATGAATCAGGGCATTTATTCAAATGAAAAGCTGCATTCAAATGCATTTCTGTGCAACAGGGTCCTATTTTATTTATTTATTTGACAAGTCCAGGCAACCTTATGCAACATTCTTCAGCACTCTGTCTACTAGAGTTTTAAATGTCTCCAGCTGCAATGGGCCTACACCGCATCCCTTCGGAGGCAATTTCACAAACCAGAAGACCTTACACAGGAAAGACAGCTTAAAACCCTCCCTCCAAGGCACCCTTTCTCTCTGGCATACCCTCCCAGCCTTCTTGCAGTGTTACCAAGAGCTCCACTCATACCTCACATAAGCATGTGAAAATCTGATGAGAGAGGAAGTGCTGTCGACTCCACAACATTTATAACATTTTGGTTGTGAGACATGCCTCTGTAATTGTTATGCACTGAAGCTAAACTATGGGTTGCAGAGAGGAAAGGACAATCCTGTTTAGACTTTTTGTTCAGTTTTGGAAAGGGTATTTTTAAACCAAGGAGGGAGAAATGGTACAAACCTTAAAATTTGTGGTCATAAACTGAAACGCTCAACAAACAGGCAGGAATGTTTAGCCCACTAAAAGAAGAGGTTTTTTAACCCTTAACATTTAAGCAGGATTAAGCAGGATCTAGTCCTGAAGGACTGGATCTTTGAATTTGATTTGGGGTTCCTCACCAGAAATACTACAGAGATACTTACAGATACGAGGATAGTAACAAAGTGGAGAATGGTATGGAGAGGAATGAGAGGAATCTGAAAGGCAACCAAGTAACACTGTGTACATATATCCCCCCCAAGTACTGAACATCTGCAGGAGACACATATGTAAATAGATTAGAGTCCTGGAATAGTTAGCGAGCTCTCCATCTCAGTGCAGTGTATAGAATAGATAAATAAATAGTGGGCATATGTGATATATATTTAGATTGTGCATTAGACTTTAAAATCTCTGTCTAAGTGAATGTATTAGCCTGTATTTTCTGTTTATATCTCTGGGATGCCATGGAAACACAGCACTGAATCCTAATGGGTCTCTCCTGGCAATAAATAAACAAAGTCTTTGTCTATTCATGTTTCAATTTCTTTCTTTTTCTTTTTTTTCATGTAATTTACAATTTCAGAAAGAAAATAGACTTATTCCCAGCCATTCTTTTTGGTTGCCAGGTGCGCTGAAAATAAGTGCAAAATGCACCTTCTAGTGGCCACTGCAGCTTTCTATACAGCTACTACTACTATGGGTAAGTAGTGAACACTGCCTATTTGTGTTGAACTTCCTTATAAGGAAAAAATGTGGCCTATATAATTAAACTTTGAGTCAGGGTTCTTTTAGTAAATTGCAGCCTAATCTAAAAAGCACTTAATATACTTGTTGAAATTGAAAGCTGATACATAAAAGAGCAGACATAAAATCTGTTCTTTTCCTTGCAAGTCTAAGAGGCTACAGCTAGTCCCTTTTTATATAGACAGTAACAATGTTCATTGCCTTTAAACTGCTCCTCCAAAGCAATGACACACTATCACTTCCTGTGCTCCAGAGCTTATTAGAGCGAACCGAAGCAATCATCCCCATCAAGCTAACACACAGGAGCAAGGTGAAACTCTAAGCACCAAGTGATAGAAATACTGAGTATCACACAGCATCGGTTTGCCATCTGGCACCTGCTGTCCCTGTCTGAAATGAATAAAGTCATCGAGAGGGGATGTTGTGCAGTAACATGAGTAATAGAAAGACTGATAATTATCTATGTGGAGAAGTGGGCAGATTTAATTAGACTACTCAAATCTGAAGAGTCAACTGAATCCAAAGGCAGTAACCTCAGCTGTGGAGGGCAGCCATATGGTTGCTCTCAAGCTTTCAGGTCAGACTGAAATTCAACAGGGACCTTCGTAACTAATTCAGAAATGCCGTACCACGTGCTTGACTCCGCATCTGTCAGGCAGCTCTTGGGCAAGAACGACAGCAATACCAGGTATGCCAGTTTGGTGCAGTGCATGCTACAGCCCCTGTTGTACCAGGTCTGAATAACCAGCAGTCTCCCACGAGCCTTTCCAACCGCCTCAGCAAAGACAGCGGTCTGCCCTGGGAAGAGCGAAGCAGCAAGGAGGGGCAGGGTACAAATGCCCATAGGGTGCCCCTCAGGTATATGACTGTCTACAATAGGGGTGAAACTGGGGTACTTTGTAGCAACCTTGAGTCTCCAAAATACACAAGGGCTGCTGATGAACTGAGGCAGATTGCCTGGGTGTAAGTGATGTTAGTAGGAATCCAATTCATATAATAATAAATTACTGTGCAGGGGATCAGGTGGTGAAGAAGCAGTCTTGAAAATGAGAGGTGCAGCATGTGAGTCTTGAAAACCTTCTCTCTTACCCTTCTCCCAAAGTGAATATATGAACACAAAGTAAAATTAATGGATTGCTTTCCATTCGTGCTCTTGTTTTCAATGCTTCCAGAGGAATGGAAACAGTTGTTCATTCATACTCAGAGTTAACTTTTTTTTTAATCTCACCAGAAGGCTAGGATAATAAAAATTTCAACCTTAAGAAATAATATTATAATGGTTTTATGGTTTTCCCTGAAAAAAAAAAAAAAAAAAAAAAAGAGTATGTTGTCAGAACCCACATAGTGCATAAGGGAACCGGTAATCTGTCACAATATATACTGCAGAGAGAGATGCTAACAAAGGAACTGTTCATGACAACTGGACAAGAAAATTAAGTAGATAATGGACTTAAGCCAGTCTGTTGCTCTAGCATTTACAAAATCCGTAAGGCCTTGTTTTCACTTCTCTTTCGGACATGACGTTACGTCAGAAGGCAGCAGACTATGAGGAATCTACCATGCAGGGAATGACCATTCTCATCAACTGCCTTCTCTCTCCTGTGTCATGTATGGTTATGGCACAGTCACCTCCCCTGCTTCTCAGCAGCAAAGAGAGCAGATGCTCCCTGAGAAAGCAACTTGCTATTATTTGAGGAGGTGGCAGCAGTACAACACCCAGGACCAAAAAATAATTTGGATGCACGAGAATTTTGGACTTAGCAGTTGGGCTTGCATCAGAGATGGGTAGGAGGGACTCATTGGGCAACACAGCATGAACTACTCTCAGCCCAGAAAGCTACAAATTCTAGTTCGCCACTAGCAGACAACGCAACTAATCAGACCTTCCCACACCTTAGTCATGCGGGAGAGCCATAAAAAACCATGGCACAAACAGAACTGATTAATATCACATTTTAAGTTGTAACTGGTTAAAATATGGTACTTTGCCATAGCCATTTTCACCTATTTTTCCACCCTGGTTAGACATAAATTTTACAGTTGTGACATGTCCAAATGGTAGGGTCAAGAGACCCTGATATCTAAGGTACTTGCTTTCAACTAGTGGAGATCTGGCAAAAATTGCCCATATAACAGGAAATGTTCAGAAATCACTCAAATACATGTCACAGTCTGCTTCCTTCAGTGTCTGTGTAGCACTAGATTATGTGAAGCTTTATATGACACAGCAGTCAGTCTTATGCTCTTGCCAGATGTCTTTTAAATGTGTAGTTCTTCACATCTTGTATAAGTGGTGGACACCAACACAGAACAGCTAAAACAATTACAGAAGATTCCAGGCGTTTCGGACTGCAGCTGTCTGCAAACGTACCAAAAAAGTATGACCTAATCCCGTTTTCTTTGACAGAGGGAGCCAAATAGCAACTCTGTCAGTTGAGGCCAACTGAGTCAAAAATATTATTTTCAATGGATTTGGCGGGGGGGGATGGGGGTGGAGAGAGAGAGAGCGGGAGGGCTACACAAAGCTATTACACTGCATCAGGCACTTGCTTCAAATTTGCATGCAGCACCATTTTATCACAGAGAACATCATGTTTCACCTGCATTTACACTCTTCCCCTTTTTTTTATGAATATGTCCCAGCCAGGTTGTTAAGTACTTTAAAGTAGTGGCTGCAAATATAATTCAGATTACTTTTAACATTCAATGCGCAGCATGACAAACCAGCATGATCTAATCATTCTGATGACAAATGCTGCAGAAGGATAACATCAACAACAACTTAACATTTGCTGGTGTATAGCATTTGTCATCACTAGGGTTCTGGATACTTCCCAGTTCTTTGAGAAAGTTCGACTCTTGTTTGAGTTTAAAAATCTGAATTGAAATCTGAATTTTTGTAAGTGTGTTCTACCTACATAGTGAAGCTTTGGGATGTTTAAAATACAGATCATTCCAGTTTTCTGACTTGAATGTTACCTGAAGAGTTTACCATCTATGTATGCGACAGAATTACTTTCCCATCTTCCTACAAAGTCCGGTGGCTTCTAACTCAGTAGCATCTGAAAGCAGACAAACCTTCTCTTCGTTGCTATCTCTATACATGTGTGAGTTTTATATCAGACATATGTGTCTCATTGTAATCCCTACAGGGGGTCTTGCACTTCACTGAAATGATTCAGCTGATCATGCCCTTCTTCTCTGCCCTCAGCTAAGCCTATTAAGACCTGGGCATGGCTTCCACAAATTCTGTAAGGCAACATGTTCTTTTTACGGAAATACCAAATAATTATATCATTCACACAGTCAGATCCATCTTTTCCCTATGCACTTGCTTCTTTACTGCTTCAAGTGCTGTCAGTTTGTCTCTCCATGCCCCACCAGCCGTTTGCACATTAAACTAAATGGTCTTGATGTCAGAAAAATGTTTTAGACTAATATTTTTTCTCTAGTAGGATATTTTTCTCAGCCTTTTGAAACAAATGGCAGCATTTTTCTGGTACTGTGTGTTTAACACCTCTGACACACAGGGGCATATCCGGCCACACAAGATCTCCAGGAACTTCTGAAGCTATATGGAGGGCTTGCCAGAGCTTTCTGGTGCTGATGACTCATACCTGCGAAATGGAGCTACTCCAGCAAGGGTCAAAGATAGGTCATCTATTCCTCTGCCTAATTTAGTCAGCCATCAATTGTACTTCCCATATTTTCCACTATTCTGAGAACTTCATGCCTTAGTTCTTAAATCAAAGGGAGATTTTGTCAGATAGTTGCATTGTTTCTTATTGTTTATTGCACTCCCACTGTTTCACATGGTAATATCTTTAAAATACATACATGTATATTCACATACACAAATTACTTAAATCTCATAACCCCATCCTTATGACACACTGATTGTCTATGCTCAAGCTGTTCTTTTTGCATGTATCTACATCTGATCCTTTAAAAATACTTTTGAGACTTAAACAATTTATGTCAAACTGACTGGTCTAATCTCCTGCAATTCTTTTAGATCCTTTAAAAGCAATTGGGGTGTTGCATTAGTTAGTTCTCTAGCCTCCAGAGACTTGTCCTAGTTTCTAAATATTCTTTAAGTTTTTCTGCTCTTATTCTCTATCCTTTGCCCACATGGTGTACCTGGTCAGATTGAAGACCCTTTAAAGGGTTCAAGACTCTTCAAGACACCATCAGCTTAAAGATCACACTCTGTCTCCATGCTTTTCAACTCCTACTATTACAAATAACACCAAAGACAACTAGAATCAATAAAAGATTAAAGAAAATTATGCTTCCATTTTCTTTACTTTGAATTCTTGAAAGTACTTCCTTCAGCAGCTAGTTTTATGGTTTTCCTTACTTTAACTAGCTTCACCTGTTTTTTGTATGGGTCACTCAAGCAGCTGCAGGAAACCGAACAGCAGAGTATAAAATAAGAAGACAAAAAGATTAAAAATGCCTGGAGGACCTGGGAACAAATGTAGTGGCAGGAATTGTTTTCAACTCATTTTCTAGGCATGCTAGATTTTAAATTATTATCAGTCTCCAAGTGGAAAGGGAAGAGGTGACAGCAATCTGTACTGACAAAGAGGAACAGTGCTGAGACCCACACAAGGTATGTTTGCAAAGGTCCCTTGCAGACCCATACAGTGGATAAAAAAGTCTCCACAGCTTGCCAACCTCTGTGGACTCATGTTCTGGAGACACAGCAGCTACTTGGTTGTCCAAGTATCAACATAAATCTTTTCCCCTCCCTCTCCTTGCTGACAATAAAAGTTATCATTTGCCTTTTATCTACCATCCCACTGCCAACAGCACCAGGAGAGCAGCACATTCCCCATGCCAGGCTGGGCAGCCAGGACACCCTGCCCTGTGTGCTGGTATCCACAAAACCACTGGGGCTCCCCACCAATTCCCTAGCATAAATAGGATGACTAGCACCTCCTTGGTATTGCTGGTCATCACAGACATCAAGTGTCCACCCACATCACAGAGAAATTGAGGTTATTTCCTCCCAGGAGATGTGGCCTGAGTGGAGGGACTGGAGCTAGGCCCAATCTCCTTCTACCCAAGCTGCAGGACCAGTGAGGCTTCTATCCCTGAATATGTCCAGTCAACAAGCTTTCACAAATAGACCATTTTCCCCTTCTCCTCAAGGCCTCTACACTCAGCACAGGCAGGGCACTCCAACCTGGGACATACTTTCTAGATGTTCCTTCCAGCATACCCCTACATAGCATTTCATGCAAGATCTGGACAAAAATTAATAGCAGAAGTGCAAAGTGGTTAGTAGCAATAATTTCTGCTTGGAATATTGCAATAAGGAAAGACTGGAAATATCTGGATTTATGAATTTAGCACAAACTCATTCTGTATCGTCAATAACATCTGTCATATTGTGGTCCTACCTGTATTAGTCTATATATTTCCAGTAGAGACAGAAAGTACGAATGTCATGCAAAATCTTAGTGAGGACTCACTGTTTTTCAGTTCTGGTTGCTTGTGTTTGAAAGAGAAAAATTCAAAAAGATGACACAATGTAGTCCTAAGATAGCAAAAATAACTTTGAGTAACCTTGGCTACCAAAAGCAGCCTATCACATAGAATTAGGACTTCAGCTCCAGAGGAGATTTCAAATTAATTATTCCTTAAAATTTTCTTTTTAATTGTGTGATACATTTCCAGGCAGTTGGTATTTCTTAATAAATAAAGAACTAACTAAAGTTCATCACATTTGGTTTTGTATCAAGTTGCAACCAGAGGCTTTACTCAAGAGGGCAATGTCCCAAGTACTGAATTTAATGGATTAATTTGCTTTAAAACATTTCACTTAACTTCAAAATTTCAAATCATATTTAATCTTCAGTCCTTTTACAGACGGTTTAGAATATCAGGTGATATTGGGGGTTTTGGTGGTTTGACTGTTGGAGGTTTTTTTTGCTTTTCCTCCCATGTTAAACAAGTTGAAAAGCAAAACTAAAGATATTTGATCTTCTTCATAATAAAGTATGTCTATGAACTTGGGAGTGTTCCTGAATCCAAGTGGTAGGGGAGAAAGATGAGAAGAATTATCAGCATTGTTACTTTCAGAACATCTTACAGTAGACTTGAAAACTGCAGGAACATGGTTTCCATTTTTTTGGTACAGAATAAAACAAGTAGTTCTTCCAACACAGCATTCATTTTGCTCATTAAATACAGCAACTGAGACAATCATTGTGTTTATTCAAATAGGTACAGTAAACCCTAGATCTCAGTTCCTTCAAATCCGACAAGTTAAGCATTGGGTAAAAGGTTTCTTCAAGTCTTGATTTTCCATGTAGTCATTGTTTGAGGTAGCTAAAGAAACAAACATAACCTGAAATGTCCATAGTCTTCTTTTCTGAATAAATAGCATTTTCTAAAAAATATGAATCTTCCCACTGTACTAAGATGGTTTCTTAGTTTATGTTTGCTTTTTATAAAGTTTTACTGTATTGCAATAAAATAATGATCATTATGGTGCTTTGATTGGAGTCTTGGAATAAGAATATCCTGAATCTCCACACAGAAATCAGTCTTCCACACAAACTAAAAAAGTCCAAATACAAAAGTCAAAAATATTTGAGTGGGCTTTGCTCAAATACACAAGCCACAGCAACCAGTGCTAAGTTCAGGACATTCGTGGGAAAAAGTCATCAAACCAATTCCTTTAGGAACGTTAATAGCAGATAAATAATGATTGTTAGAAAAGAAATCGAATTTCAGCCTTCACCATAACAACCACAGCAACAACTTCAACTTTCAACTCACTAAGATGTTTTTGAAAAATAATAATGAGAAATACTATGTTGTCCTTTTCCTGACCTCTTTCTACAAAGCTAAATAGCTCAGATTTTGAATATTCATATTCAATAAATGGAATAAAGCCCAGAGTGTTTGTGCCACGCTGTCTAATAATAGATGCATTTGAGGAAATCATGTAGTTTCAGAGGAAAAAGAGGCTAAATTTAACAAATTATTCACCGGAGATTACTCACTTTTCTCTGATGAGAGCAGGAAAATGTGACAGCATGAACAAAGTTTATAAGCTCATTCGTGTCAGCTGAGCATAGTTTTATGTCAAAAAGAATGAATGATAAAAGCCACAAAGCAGAATATTAAAATAAATACCTTCAGGGGAAAAAGACAGCAAAGACTACAACAAAAGAAAAAGACAGTGTACATAGAGCCTCTTCTGAAGGTACAGCAAAGAATTCACCACTTTACTTTGTATTTCTAATTAAGAGAAACACAGGAAAGGCACAGAAACATTGGTAACATCAAGCAGTAACTATTGTGTTCTCACAGCCCCCAATCCTTTAAGGAAGGAGATAACAAAAGAATGTGACACTGTACCTACCTCTGGTGCCATATTTTTTCTTCGTCCCAGACTCTTTTTCCACAGAGTTTTGAGCAGCATCGAAGCAACTGTGTCCAGCAACCAACTAAGTGAAGAGGTAATGCAACCATTTCACAAACAGTTCTTCATCACTGCAGGGAAGTGTAGTATATTTTTGATTCCTTGTAAATCAAAGGTGAGCTTTGCCTTCAGTGAAGTCAGGAACTGTATGCTAATGCCACAGCCAATAGGCAGAAGGTTGACCTCAAATTCTCCTGGCATACCTTTGAGAGATGAGTCCTTTGTATTTTACCCAAAACACCTCCTGATCTCTCAGGTTTTGGTGTTACGTGTTTAAAATTCTGCTCACTAACTAAAAAGTGATCTTAAGTTACTTTTAATGGTGAATTAATATACAATTTTATTTTCATTCCGGACAATAATAGCTTGATTTTCTGCCCAAGATGGTAATTTTTCAGGCTAGTAGATTACCAACACTCTGGTAGTCTATGGCAAGTTTTTTCAGATGTCATGTTTTTGCTGATGATAACAGCTAATGAAATATGGCTGACTCTTCATTGGCTTTACTGGATCTGCCTTTATGACCCCTCAAAACACATCCACTCCCTTTCTCAGCAAAGAAAGAGATGGAGAAGTAAGAAAAAGAGGAGAGAAAACAAAGTTTTATTTGAGATTTTCTTTGAGATCTCTTTGAGATTGAGAGGCTTTAATATTTGCGTGAAGGAGTATTGTCGTTGTCATCTTGTTGTAATCCAACATGACAAGCTGAAAAGAGACTGTTATTATACACTTGCTCAGAAGAGGAAGCAGAGGTGTCACATATAAAATAGAAAACAGGAATCATGATATGATCTGGCCAGACTAATTAATCCTTTGCCAATGGAGCCCAACACCAACACTAAGAGGCTGCAAATTTGCTGGTTAGTTTACTACGTCTCACGTTGAGAACTAGAGGGAGGAAAAGATGACAAGAATGCCTTCTCCAAAATGAAACTATCGAACCATTTCCATCTATAAAATAAAAACTCTCAAGGAAACAGCAAAAAAAAAATACAAATGCACGAGTTTCAGAATTGTGAGAACTGCCAATATGGAGAAGGAGAAACTTCTGGTCTAAGTAAGTACATAATTTTTCTTTCTCCTCCCCACTCCAAAAATGTCTTTGGGGCTGGAGTTTCTAATACTTGTTTTCAGGCTGTAATTGAATTCTTACTGAAAGAGCAAAACAGACATCTAATTGATACATACCTCAGTGTCCCACATGTAGCTATATCAGAAAAACCATCTTTTCCTGTAATCACGAAGATCCTTCCCATCACTTTTCTCTGGAATAAGTGAAGGATACTTTGCCCACTGCTTCATGACACTTCAATATTTACTGTTTTCTAATTTCTGAAACTTTCCATGGTCAAAAATTTTGGAATTTAACTCTTTGTTGTTCAAAATCACCACATACCATCTCAGATGTCTTTTACCAGCTGCTACTAAATTCTTTATTGATGACCAGTGCCTGTTTAGAAGCAATGTCTTGTGACCTTGGATCTTGCTGAGTTTGCAGATGCTTACTTAATCCCTTATCCCAACAAGACAGACCTTTACTTCTTCCATTACTTCATATATAAACACTCACTGAAGTCTTTAAAAGAGATAAGGAAGTAAAGGGAAAAAATATCTGAATTGAAAACTAATTTGATTTTTTTTTTTTAATTGGCCTAAACCAGTGTGAAAAAGAAGTAGATAAACTTCAAAATAAGAAGCAAAAAGCACATTTATGTTTCTTGCTCTTTGCACAGAGTACACAACATGAAGGAGCCTGGTAGGCACAGCAGAATGCAAATATCTGGTTTGTGAAATGTATAATAAAGGTCTGTATACAATATAAGTATTCTTATATACATGCAAAATATATATCTTACTATCTGGCAGTAAGCTGGTGCCTTCTTAAAGCCGGGAAGCACTTGAGGTTCCCATTGCCTTGTTAACAGCTATAGCCTTGACCTCCCTCCTTCAGGGTAAATTGTTTCACAACAAGAGGAAGGTGTCAGAAAGCTGTCTGAGCTCAGTAGGAATAGATGATATTAAGGACCTTCTCTCTCCTCACGACCACCCAGAGGGGATGAAGTGGGAGAAGCAGCTGGAGCAGAGATCCAGGGCACTGGTGGGGTCCAAAACAGCCTGAGGCTTCTCTTGCTCAAGGGCTACTCTGGGGCTCGGTTCACTGAAGAATGACCCCAAGAGATTTGAGAAGCAGCCTAGCAAATGGCTTCAAGTCACCTCAGGACAAAAAGGCCAATGGCAGACCCACACTGCACTCATAGGGATACTCCCAATCCAACCAGTCAAGGATACATGAGGTTACAGAGTCTGAATAGAAATGTCGTTATGCCTGACAAGACTATTTGGCAGGGGCAGAGAAAGTGGTCTGCATTTTGCAATTCATATCTCATGCATTTGGTAGCAGCTAGGACAGCTTCATGAGTTGAGTCATCTTTTTGTGACATTTGCTGTGCTACAAGATACACCACTAACAGCAGTAGATATTCTAGCACTCACATTGGATTGCAGTGGAAATCAGATATATGATACTACAGTAATATATCAAACATTCATGCCCTGCAGGCTTGGAAAACATTAGCTCTAACTTAGGCAGCTAGCTTAGATCAGCTTCTACTTTTGCAAGAATTAGTCCATTCTCAGTGTCCCTATCTTTAAAATTAAGTTAAGTATCTGCATGATTATTTTGAAAGGAATATGCTTTTATAGGGATATGACTAAATTTGAGCTAAATCATGATTGCTCTTATTTGACAGCTTCTTCCCATACAAGCCTTTTTTCCACCTTGATGCTAGGCTTAATGTGGGACAATGAAGCAAAGGGGGAGGAAAGGACAGGTTTAGTCATGGCTCTATCCACTCTCTTTTCTAACCAAAGAAGCCAGACAATAGGTGTTCTGAGAACATGAGTAGCTTACTCCATGAAGAAGAGTACTATGGCCTGCTCCTCTTCTGCAGAGCCGTTAGGCTTCTGAAAATCAACATTCATTCTCTGCACTGATCCAGAGGTGATGCAGACCACTCCTCACCATGAGTGGACATTTTACATTTTGTTTCTGGTCTTTTGGTACTCTGCTTTTTATGCAGTTCACATCTAGACCTAAATTCAGACCGGTAATGCGTGGATGCTCTGGAAGAAAAACATTTTGAGGATCCAGTTGCCTTCTCCCCATCTTCTAAGCATGCCGAGAAGTAAAATTCAAGACAAATTCCACCACAGCTGTAGAACATGATTAGTAGACCAGACCAAATTAACACACAGCAAGGATTATTCAGCCATCAGGGAGCGAAGCCGGGCAATTCAGTGCTGTGCTCGTGCTCTTCACAGACAATACTGCACCAAGTTGCAGGTCAGGGTGCTTGTTTGTTTGGAGCAGCAGTATTTTGCACCATGAAGTTTCTTCCCTGTGAATTCCCAGGTTCATTCTCTCCCATGTTGGTTCCTCTCTTTCCACCAGAAAAGAGATGTTCTCTTAATCCATTTTCAAGTTATTGCAAATATTTACAATCTATTGGAATACTTGAGTTCTCCATCATGGAAAAATCTGCTGCTAGAGATGGATGAAGCAAGTTAGATGAATCAGGACTGAATGTGAAGATTCATCAAAACTCAGACTGTAGAAAGTCTTTGTTGTCTTTCTTGGTAAAGATTACATTAATTTTTTAGGTTTATTGGTTGCTTTTAAAATACGTCCAGTGTTAAATTCTGTCAACAATATTAGAGGCAATACCCAAGTTACCAGGCCTGAAAAACTCAGCAAGTTTATTTGCTAGACCAGAACAGAGACCTGGCTAATGTCGATTGAAACAGATAGAGTACTTTAAGTTCTGTCTGCTTCTCTGAATCTTTAAAGCTTTCAAGATTTTCTTATTCTGAATTATGGTAATACTTTCAAGTAATTTATGTACTGCATGTATGGTAGCATTGCTTCTCTTGGTAAAACAGATTTTTTGCTCTTTCTGGTCCTCCAAACATCTCTCACAGTAGGTTTACATTCCTGGGAGAACAGGCTTGTATTTGTTATGCCTCTACTGTAAGTTTTGAAACAATTCCCACAAGGCACTGCGGACATGACATCCCTGATGGATTTAAGACTTGCAATGGCTTGTCTCTTGACTTCAGTGTTTTATCTACTGTGTACACAACAACTTTGCAGACTCAAGGTGTCCATGTGTTGTCCTCTGTCAACATTCTGCTTTATGGATACACTTAACTGAACTAATACATTTGATCTTGCACCTGTTGAAGGTTTTTAAGTATAAACTGCATTCTAAACTGCACCAGTTATGTCAGTTAGCCTCTTTCGAGGCTGAGTCATTCTATTTCATATTCTCTGGTTTTGGAGGGAAGGCAATACTGTTGATGCTATTCTTAGCTACTATTAGAGCTGGTTAGAAGACAGCAATTCTATTTGATAACAACTTTCAAAGCTTCCAATTTTTTTCTTCCTCTCTGTATTGGAATAAAAAAGTCTTCTGAAGGTTGCAATGAAGTTGCATCATGGTAAACAGCCATTTTTGGATTGAAAAAGTTGTGTGCTCACTCTTTTTCTCTCTCTTTTTTCCTCCAGAAAGTCCATCTTGAATTTATAAAACCATATAGTTGTAACTTCAGTCAAAATCTATGAGGTTTCATCCGAATTTTGGTGTTGGCTACAAATCACAACTGCAGGAAAACACCCAGTCCTAGTTTTAAGAAATCTGTGTTCTAATCATAGAATATCTCAAGTTGGAAGGGACTCATAAGGATCATCAAGTCCAACTTCCTACTCCTCACAGAACTACCTAAAACTAACCATATGACTAGGAGTATCACCCAGATGCTCCTTGAACTCTGACAGGCTTGGTGCCATGACCACTTCCCAGGGGAGCCTGTTCCAGTGACCAACCACCCTCTCGGTGAAGAACCTCTTCCTAATGTCCATTGTGAACTTTCCCTGATGCAGCTTCATTCCATTTCCTCATGTCCTGTCACTGGTCACCAGAGAGCAGAGATCATCACCTCCTCCTCCACTGCCTTCCATGAGGAAGTTGTAGACTGCGATGAGGTCACCCCTCAACCTTTGCTTTTCCAAGCTGAACAAACCAAGTAACCTCAGCCATTCCTCATAAGTCTTGCCCTTGAGGACTTTCACCATCTTTGTTACCCTCCTCTGGACACACTCTAATAGTTTGATGTCCTTCTTATATTGAGGCACCCAAAACTGCACACTCAAGTGTACTCAAGGTGAGGCTGCACCAGTACAGTGCAGAGTGGGACAATCACCTCCTTTGACCAGCAAGCAATGCTGTGATTGATGCATCCCAGGATATGGTTGACCCTTTTGGCTGCCAGGTCACACCGTTGACTCATATTCAACTTGCCATCAACCCAAACCCCCAGATCTCTTTCCACATGGCTGCTTTCCAGCCTTCCGTGCCTCAATTTGTACATATAATCAGGATTAGCCCATCCCAGTTGGACAATCCTGCACTTGCTCTTGTTAAATTTTGTACGTTTGGTGACTGCCAACCTCTCTAGTCTATTCAGATCTCCCTATAAGGCCTCTCTACCCTTGATGGAGTCCATAGTTCCTTCTTGTTTAGTATCATCAGCAAACTTAATGTACATTCAATTCCCACATCCAGATCATTTATAAAAACACTAAAGAACACTGGCCCTAAAATTGAGCCCTGGGGAACCCCACTGGTGACAGGTTGCCAGCCAGGTGTAACCCCATTTACTAGAAACCTTTGAGCCCAACCTGTCAGCCAATTGTTTGCCCAACATATCATGGACTTGCCTAGCTGTGTGCTGGAAATTTTGTCCAGAAGGATACTGTGAGAGACAGTAACTAACTGAAGAAGTTTCCTCAACCAAAGCAGGACAAGCCCAATCTTTTACTGAAGACAGAGGTTGAATTTCGTCTAGTTCCCAGAACTTAATGTGTAAACATCTTGCTTTTTCTCCCAAGCACTATTAGTTTTTTCAATATAATTGAGGTTTATTGGGTAGCAGTTGTTGCCCCAGCTGTCACTGCCTAGAATTATAAAAGAGCACTGTTTTCTCTGCTCATTTCCTTCTTAGTGCAAGTCAATATATGTTGTTGCATACACAATAAAGAGAGCTAGTACTCCTTTTACTCCTAGCTCACAAAGGCATATTTTTTTCAAAATGACCTAGTTGTTTTCCAAAGTTGCCTACTATCAGGCTTGCAGTGGCCTCACATGTGTCCTCCTAGGACAGTATTGCTCTGTGTTTTCACGGCACTGCAGCTGCACTTGTTAAAAAGAGAATTCTGGACAACACATGCTTCTGAATCTTCCTTCGCCTCAGTTTTAGAGCAGAGACTGGATTTCTAGTGTTAAAAGTGAAACAACTAACTTTAGGCCATCATAAATCTTGCATTCACCAAATGGGTAGAACTCTACAAATTTTCCCAAGATCAGTTCCAGTTTTTTGACAGAAATGTGGTGCAGTTAACGCCTACTGTGGATAAATAGTGGATTAAGTCACATTGCATTCTTCAGGTTTGGGATATTCAGCCCTTGTGGGCTGAACTGTTTTACTCTGCACACCACTGCTGTCTTTTTAAATGGGTAATATGTAAATGTTTCTGACAGGATTGTATATTGTAAACTCCATGACAAAAGGATTTTTTCCCCTTTAAGTTAAAATATAGAACTCAAGCATTGTATTTACTGACAGTCTGAAGTTTGTAATCTGTTCCTTAAGGTAACAGAACTGTACGCTTTCACTTGAATATATCTTCTTTTAAGTTGTGGCAAAGTGCAATTACAGTTTAAAGCGAATATTTATGTACATTAGTTAACAACATCATTGCAACTTAGTGCTCACACATCAACACTTAATTAGTGTAAGCATAAGTGACATAATTGCTACAAGGCATGCATTACCCATAATGTGAGGTAATTTCATGCACTATGCACATTTTAAACATCTACTCCATATTTTGCCAGGCTGGATTTTTAAATCAATAGGAGATGTTTGCATATAGAGACACTTAAACTTATTTTCCATTTTACCCGAATGTGGAGTGTTGTCCACCAATAGAACAAAAGCCTTTTATCGCCCCAAGGAAACTCTAACCAACTTAGAATCATAGAATCATAGAATCA
>NW_009636188.1:0-52194 GCF_000690535.1 Cariama cristata
TCAGCCGCGCACCGGGGAGGTGGAGGCGTTCAGGCGGAGGCCGGCTGGGTCGCTTCTGCTTCCCAGGGCGATGGCGTTGAAAACTCCCTCCGAGCTGTAATTCGGTTGAAAACACCCTGGCTGCCCGGTGGGGGGTTGTGTGTGCTCCTGTGCTTTTTTGCTGGTTCGTGGAAACGTACCCTTGAACTTTTTGTGAGGTGACCGTGCCCTGAGTGTGACCTCCTTTCCAGGTCGGTGCATGTGAGGGGACAGATTGCCAGCAATAGCTTAGTTTGTGTGGTGTAAACTTGTTTTGCAGAAGTGTGACTCAACACGCTGTATTTACATGCGTGTGTGTTCATGGGATTATGTGTTGAAATGCATGCCTTATAACTCCTAGACTTTCTTTTGAATCCTTGAAGTGAGAGGGATGCCTCAAGTGATGTGGGAGATGTCTTGAGAAACAGCGCTGGAAGGGAAGGCTTTTGCTTCCTGGGAAGGGAAACTGAGGACAGGCTGGGTCCCTCCCACATGGCTGCGTTGGAGCAGTGGCCCCTCGCCAGCTGTGCTGGGCTTCACCTCCTGGGAGCTGCACACATGGCCGGGGCCTGTAGCTGCTGAAGCAAAAACCTCTTCCACAGCTTGTAAGGGCTAGTTGGGTTTGTGTGTCGGTCGCTGTCCTGCCCCTGTTTTCCCCTAATCTGGTTTTGGGAAGTGGGTATTATCACCTTCATGTTATGATGATGAATAGTGGCTTTAATCTGTAATCATACTATCCTATTACCAGCATGGGAGGTGGGGAGAAACTGAACATTTATGATGACTTGTACCTTACAAAGTAAATGACAGGCTCATTTACAAAACGTGCCTCATGTGGATGATGTATCTATTGCTAAATGTTGCTAACCCTCACACCCAAGTTGCATAACTGAAAGATAAGAAGGATCACAAAGCAAATTATGTACTTGTTATAGTTTAAGATATCAGGAAGCTTTATTTTTTTTTAAGGGAGATGTCCTGGCTATGTTGCATACGTGAATTTACAAGGCCACACGAACAAGTGCACTAGTTATGGTTTGCCACGTCATTGGAAACAGTGGTGGTGTGCTGTATGATGTGCTCCTGGGATGTGGGTGGAGAGGGCCAGTATTTGTGGTTTAATTTAGAAATGTTCTTCCCCTCTGTTGTTACTGGTTCCCCCTTGTTTTCAAGAGAAAATCACCTTTACTGGAATTGATTTTCAGCTGTTCCATAGCAAAATGAACCTTACTTGGCAAATATGAATGGTTCATACAATGAATCAATATTACTTTCCTAAATTAAACATGCTGTATATCATCTTAATGTATTAAATTACTTCTTTCCATATGGATGCTGAAACTCTCTAAATTATTTAAATCACTTTTAAAATCTCTATAATGTGATTTAAAATGCTTATTTCAATAGTGACTTAATATGTGTGAAATCTTTCATTAAAAAAGATGAGCAAAAAGGTATCAAATAAATACCAAAACCAGATTTAAAATAAATATTGTTTCTTCAACAGCTGTTATCAATTAAAATGGATTCACTGTAATTTTATATAGCCATTGCTTTTAGTCTGGCACTTTTCTTGCTAACCAGGTAGATTAGCATATGCAATTATTTAATATTTTTGTGTATGTTTTACAAATTCCTATCTTGTTACTGTTACATGTGCAGTTTAATGATGGTATCTTGCCATTGAACTGAAGTCTTAAGATGGAAGTGTAGAGTGTTCTAATATTAAGGCAGTTTTAATTAAGGTAAATGCAATTAAATACATAAAACAAAATCCACCGTGTTTTCTGTTTCAAATGGTTGTGTCATCTGTGGACTGAAGGGATTAATTTGGTAACTAAGCCATCTAAGGCTTTAGAACTAGTAGCTGTTCTTGTTGCTTTGACTTGAATAGAGGAAGAACCAAGCTGCCAACCTTTAGGTCCTGGGCAGAGCTTTAGGGATTTGCAATGTGCTATCTTGAGACAGAGTGAAAAAAGAAATCGTTCTGTACCTGCACAAGACGCTTTTCCTCTTCAAATCTGCTTTTGGACTTGAGCAAACGCTGGTTGCAGATAGTGATTTCAGTCTGCCCAGTAGTTTTAAAGACAGCAAATACAGTTTCGGTATAAGTTATTAAAATAATTATACTAGGCTTTATCTGAAATATCATAGAGGAAAATACATTTTAAGTAGGAAAAGTTTGTTAAAAGAAGCTGACGCTTTTATTGATACTCCTTTTAAGCCAACTTTTGCTGTAGAGCTATGACAGGACCTGAAGTTCTGGGGTTATATGTGGCTACATGGATCCCTCTTCTGTGAGTAGGTGTGCTAGACCAGATGGATGAATGAGGATCAGTTAGGCTCTCCTGTGCCTGCCTTCTTGTGTGCTTTCAAACAGACCACTGTTGTCCTTTAACCCCAGCCAGGAGCTAAGCCCCACACAGCTGCTTGCTCTCTCCCCTCTGGTGGGATGGGGGAGAGAATCAGAAAAGTGAGAAAACTCACGGGTTGAGATAAAGACAGTTTAATAGGGAAAGCAAAAGCTGCACGCAAACAAAGCAAGACAAGGAATTCATTCACCACTTCCTATCGGCAGGCCGGTGTTCAGCCATCTCCAGGAAAGCACGGCTCCATCACATGTAGGGATGACTTGGGAAGGCAAACACCATCACTCTGAATGTCCTCCCCTTCCTTCTTCCCCCAGCTGTATGTGCTGAGCATGACGTCATACGGTATGGGATATCCCTGAGGTCAGTGGGGTCAACTGTCCTGGCTGTGTCCCCTCCCAACTCCTTGTGCCCCCCCAGCCTCCTCACTGGTGGGGTGGGGTGAGAGGCAGAAAAGGCCTTGGCTCTGGGTAAGCCCTGCTCACCGATAACGAGAACATCCCTGTATGATCAGCGCTGTTTCCAGCACAAATCCAAAGCATAGCCTCGTACCAGCTACTATGAAGAAAATTAACTCTACCCCAGCCAAAACCAGCACAACCACATAAAGAGCAATATTGCTACATAGCTTTGTCCTGCTGCTAATTGCTCCTGGTCAATATATTCATCTTCCTTACCCCAGTTTCTCCGGCTAATGTTAGTTCATCCCAGCATATCTAAAAGGTGGTAACTCTGCACAACACAAAAAAGGTTGGTCTGTTCCCCTGCACGTGGTGTCTCTGTTGATGAGCGGCAGGCTGCAGTGTGCCATAGGTACCTGTCCTGGTCACCGCAGGTCTGGTCTTGGCGAGGCTGGGATGCTAAGCTGCTGATGGGTCCTGTCACTTACCCGCTATGAGGGCAAGGAGCTATGGGGGCTTCACCTGAAACTGTCTCCTCACACCATCTATGAACATGGGGGGGGTTTATTTCTTCCCCAAGAGACCATTAATTTTGGAAGGGAGGATATTTCACGCTCCACACTTCAGGCTTCCTTGTATTGCTTCAATAAGGCAAAGCCTTTTAAGCTGTTGCTTCATATTTTTATGTTTATTTTTGGCATTTGTAAAACGGCAAGCTATTTTCTGTCTTAGGATTTCAAAATGGATCAGTCAATGTATATCAGCCTGCTGCCATATGGCTGATAAACCTCTCCCATCATTATTAAAGCTCAGCTGACTAAAGCACAGACTTCATCTGCTTCATGCTTCAGGAACATCCCTATTTTCTGAAATTTATAAGACAGCTACTTGGAATAATCGCTTTACTTTTTTTTTTTTTTTTTTTTTCTTCCCCCCCCCCAAGAGCCGTGACCCTTAGCCTGCTACAAGATCAGGCACCAAATCTTGTAGCTGCTGTTTTCATAGTGACAATCTCCCTCTTTCATGTAGGATGTTGCCGGTCTTCTGAGCGGGTGTTAGCACAGACACACCTGAAGAATTATGAACAGCTACTTACTGTGACTCAGGGAGAGCCCGCAAACAACGGTGTTTTTTTATTTTGTTTTGGGCAGGTTTTTTTCTTTGTTTTCAGCGACCTCTTCCTCTAGAATTTGACTACTGAGGGGACCGGGGAGAGCAGGTGAAGGGAGGCATGGTGCCCATGTCCTGCGTTTGCTGCCCAGGGATGGTGCTTTTGCATCTTGGACGCATAACACGCCGAGATTGTCATCCTCTTAGCGGTCATCTTGTATACATTTACTGCTTTTCCTACGAACTGTACTACATTCTCCACTCCCTACTTTTTAAAAGTAAGAAGCGTTCCCTGTCAACAAGCATGCATCAGTTCTTTGTGAATAAAAACCAGTTAATAGAAAATAGCCAGTAGGTAGTGTGTTGCTTAGTACCTTCCATATATGAAATAAAGATAGAATTTTTTAAAAATAGAAAGTTGAATGGATGTTAAAAATTAAGGCTGAAGATGTTGTTTGATCCTAGTGCGTTCAACAAGCACCTTCCATTTAAGTTTTATCTCCCCTTGTGTTGACTGAGCAGTTGTTTTGAATCGTAACTGCTGGAAGAGTACTGCCTGCTGCTCTGAGGGAGGGGAGGACTAAAGGTCCGTCATTTCTGAGGGTGAGAGGAAAGACAGAATAGACTAATTAAAAGTTTGTGTTTTTTTTTTTTACACTTGTCAATACTTTATATGAGTACAGGAGGCTTGTGGGTCTTGTGAAAGGCTCTGAAGATGTAAAGCAGCTATTCGGGAGCCTTGTGTGTCTGCGACTGAAGATGGAAGGTAGCTGACCTGTTTCTTGGCAAATGGTGTTTCTGTTTGTTTTGTAGCAGAAGTCAGAGGAACTGTCAAACCAAAATGTAAAATAAAAGCAGTTCTGGAACCTATGACTGCCTCAGACAGTTGTTACAGTTCTGCTCTGCAATCGCACATTTCGATTTTGTAAGAAAATTGTTTTGTCTTGTTACATGAGATCAACATAAAACAGGAACTTGGCTAGTGGAGAACATCACAGAAGCAGTGAATGATGAGCAACTTCGTCGTCTCCTTTTGCTTTTATTTAGACAGAGAAGTGTGATTTCTCTAGTATGGGGAAATAGTATCCTGCAGATTATGATGTTTAGAATAATGTTGAAACTATAGTAGATTTCACTAGAGATGACTTTAAAATGGTGATGCTGTCCACCTGAGACTGAAGTTTTAACTCTTCATTTTGCCCATTCCTCTAGCACTGGAGGATGTAGGTTTGATGAGATGGTCACTGGCAGTATAGGAAGGATCGTTAGTGTTACTGATTGCTTCCACCGCTGGCTTTCTAATTCCAGAAGGCTGAAAAATCTGGAAATCTTTGCGTGGTCTGTTGCAAGTATGCCTGTTTCTATGTCTGTTGCTGAGTTGTCAGAGCAAAGATTTGTGTAGTCCGCTGTCCCATCGCAGAGGCAGTAGGGAATGCTTTGGAAAAGAGCTTTAAAGAATCAGAATATGTAGTATGTTCTGCTCATCAGTGGTTTAAACACTTGCCCAACTGGAAGTTTCATGTATCTACCAGGGATTTTACTTTTGATGGATGCGACTAGGATGTGGTTTTTTGTTTTGTTTTTTAATGAGGAAAGGTCAGGTATCTCAGTCCTAATGAAACTTTAAATGTGATTTTGATTCAAAATTAAATGACTATAAACTGCCATGTAAATTTTTATGAAAATACAGTCACATATTTGTGAAATGACATACGAAAATGTATACAGGAACTCAAAAATCTATTTAAAGACAGACGTGAAGTCAGAAGGGTTGAGAAAGATGGGGACAAAATGAATAACACAAGGAAAGCAGAGATAGAAGAGAACAGCGTTAGTAATGTAGAGCTCACTTGAAAGTGTGGGAATGTGGGTTTATTTCTAGAGTAGATGCCATTTGACACTCTGTTCTGCAAAAGGATTGTAATTTACGCTTCAGGGTACTTTTGTTTCAAGTCCCTTTTTTCCCCCCTTTTATTGCTTTTAATTCACTAATGATCACACATCATTCACAGGTTCTAAGCTGTCCAGAAAATCACATCCACATTGGAGTAGGTGACACATAGTTAGTTACCTAGTGAGACTGTGCAGGTCGCTGTGAACCTGTTGGAGTCTCTGTGTGGTTAGAGTTAATAAACCATTCTCTAGAGAGTACAACACTACTTAATAAATACCATTCACCGTATCAAAGAGCTTTAGTAAAAGTATTTCATATCTCTCCAGTCTGCTGTGGCTCTTGTTTTCTTGCATACTTTAGTGACCACATCACTTAAAGTGATTTTTTTGACTTAAAATGTCAAAGCTTGTTGAGTATTGTCATCTTATGAGAAATCCTGTCTACTTTACACATAAATTTAATACAGATTTTTTTTTTAAATTGCATGATCCAGTCTTTGTGCAGTTGAACTACTGACGTGACTCTGATTCATTGTTATTTTTCCACTTGTGTGGAATTTAAACTTACCTTTAGTAAACGTAATTTTCTTTGGAATGCGAATACAGGCAGTTTGGGTGAATGAGTTCCCAGGTGCATTGGGCTGTTGCGGAGACCGGTGATGATGTGCAGTGTGAGCTCTGAAGTTGCTTGGTGGTCACACCAGCCATGGGTCGGGTGCTGTTGGCTCAGAGGTGGGGTATTGAGCGGAAGGGGGGAAAAACCAAAGCAAGCTGGATTTAAAGAGACTTTCCCAAAATGTCATCCATGACATACACATCATCTAGTTGAAGGGGCTTGATGCTTGTCACAAATTGATTGTGCAGTTTCAATTTTTTTATTTTTCTAATATTATTGTAGAATATTTTTCCTAATTGTAGATAGTAGCATCGTTAATGGACAAACACGTAACAAAGATTACTTGTATTTTACCAATAGCTTAAGTGGGCTGAGTAATCATAAAACCGTTCATCCCAGAGAAACTTTATCAGGGTTTTACTAATTCGCTGGAAAACCTAGATTTGATAAGTAAATTGCATCCTTACTTACGCTGTCTTGGTCAGCAGAACCATGGGAAAAAATTGTTACTTTTTCTGTATTTCTCCTGAGTAGACATCTAAATCTTACTTAAAATGAAGAAAAGAAAAGAAATAATAGCAGCCATAAAAAAAAAAAAAGGTAGAAAGCATTTACTGAAGCAGTAAAAGCTGTCAGGTTGTTTTATTCCTTTTTTTTCTAGATCAGATAAGTCAACTTGAAAGATTAAGAGCTCTCTAGCTTTATGCCAGCTATTTTTTGGGTTCCTTTATTATGTACTTTCTTTTTCAAATAAAAGAACTGAAAATAGGTAGAATGAAACAGTTACTGTCCATTTGAGGAAGATACTGTCACGCACAACCCTTAGGGCTTAAATATGAATTTGTTTTACTGCAGTCATCTTTGTGAACACAAAACGCTGTCTCTTCTTGTGATGAAGTGCTAGGGGCTGAGCCTTGCTGAACTGAGAGCTCACCCTCCCCGTGCTCCCTACCTTGGGTTTCATTACAACGTCACCCACCTCACCTCTACCGCTCCCCTTGCCCAAGTCACTTTCTCCTGTTGAGCTCTTGTACCTGGGTGCCGTTGCCTTCTGTAGACAAGTTGTGGCAGATCCTCAGGAAGCTTCTAACAGTCTCTGGGTTTTGGGGTTTTGCGTGTTGGAGGGAGTTGGAACTTGTATCAGATTTTCTGAATTTCCAGTGAGCAAAAGGTATGCAACTCTGCTATGCTGAAATAAATCCTGTTGCAATGTTGTGTGTTATGTTTACATTAATATAACCTTGGTCAGCTCATTTGATTGCCATGTGTACTATTCACTGGTAACATAAAAATGAAGGAAAAACCTTCCTCATTAGATACAGAAGACTACTAACAAAACAAAGCTCTGTAAGGCTAAACATAATTGTTTCATTTGAAGACCATTTTTATTTTGACAATAACAGATTTTTTAAAAAAATAACGCATAATATTTTACTAAGAGAACACCACCGATGTTCAAATCCCGTCATCTCTTTAAGCAGTAATATTGACATTTATGAAGACTGATTACTTGCATTGTCTATGGACAGAAGGGTTTCTCGGGCCACGAGGTGCAGACTAGTTTAGTTGGGCATGATTGCAGGGGTACTTGAATGGGACTTCCAGGATACATCCAAGAGAAGAAGTTGTGTTGAACAGAAATTTCAGGATAGCTTAAGGTAAACGTTAATAAGAAGTAGGATTTGACTAGGACATAGTTTTGGACAGAAGTAAGTCTAGAAATCATACATGCATACATGACACAGATTTTGCTCGTTAATCTTATTATTCCGTCGCCACTCAATCCTACAGCAAACTGGTGGCTTTAAATTTGATTTTTAGATTTTTAACATCCACATTTTGCTTTTCAGAAAAAATTTGGTAAGTTTGGTGTAATATAAGAGGCGGATTGCCAGGCAGAGCGCCTGGCCCACAGCACTTGCTCTTTCCTTTCCTTCCCAGAGCAGTGGAGAGCTCCCGTGCCTCCTGCCAGGGAGGGAACTCTCCTTTGCTCTCTGGAGTTAGCCCAGAAACTTAATTTCCTCAGTATTTAATGTCAAGGAACGTTATGGTAAATTGTTGCCGATTGTACCTGTGAAAGCATGCTTATTTTTCATGCTGACAGGGATGCCGCATTAAAAAATACCTTGATTCTTTTGTCTCTAAAACCTGTCTTCAACAAACTGAGTGTCGTGAATTTTTTTTTTTTACTGAATTAGTAATACTTTTTGACTTTGACAGTTTGCAGTTCTTTATTTTGAAAGGGCCCAAACCATTCTCATTTTTCAGAATTGCCATTACCAAATGCTTACTCAGATGACTCAGTGTGATTTTAAGTGGGTTGAAATACCATATTATGCATGAAAACTCTTTTTAATGAAGTTTGAATAAGAATGTCCTGTACTTGTTGCAGGCAGACGTTGTGAATTACGTTTGTTTCTTCCATTGCAGTTTTCAGTAGCCAAAGGACGGAATGTGTTCACGAAAACTGCAGCTGTGCTTAAAGAAGAAACAACTTAATGCTTCCTTCACGGGATCACACGTTCTCAGAATGAACCTTTATCGGTCCAGACTGTTTTTGCAGCCTATCAGTTGGCATTTTTCAGCAGTGTGGAAATAAACTACAGAGTGGTTCGGTTGGAAGGGACCTTAAAGATCCCCTGGTTCCAACCCCCCTGCCATGGGCAGGGACACCTTCCACCAGACCAGGTTGCTCAAAGCCCCATCCAACCTGGCCGTGAACACTTCCAGGGATGGAGCAGCCACAGCTTCTCTGGGCAACCTCTGCCACTGCCTCACCACCCTCACCGGGAAGAATTTCTTCCTTGTGTCTAAACCTACCCTCTTCCAGTTTAAAGCCATTGCCACTCATCCTATCATGACAGGCTGTGGTAAAAACTCTGTCTTTCTTACAAGCCCCTTATAAGTATTGAAAGGCCACAGTAAGGTCTCCCCGGAGCCTTCTCTTCTCCAGGCTGAACAACCCCAACTCCCCCAGCCTGACTTCATATATAAGTGCTGCTTTTTCTTGGCCTTCCTTCATATACGTGTGCTGCTGCTTCTTCAGATATCCTAGGTTGCTTGATACTGAAAACTTTGTATAAGTGAATTATATCTATGGTGTACAAAAGCTAAATTGTATATTTTGTGGTATTTCATGCTCCCAAGAGTGGAATAATATTTCATATTCTTTCAGTGTATTTTATGCTGGCTTTTAAAAATATCTATAGTCTAGCTTCTTGATAATAAAGTAATGCTGTGAAAAAATACATACAGTATCACTGTCATTGTTAATTAAATTCCAAAATATGTTAAAACCCCCATGCTTTAAACTGCTTCCATTTTAAATCCTACTTAACAGGAGCCCACCTGGCTTCTGTCTCTTACTTCTCAGTGCAAACTCTTGGTTTCTCTATTTCTGCCTGCCGGCACTCAGCACCGAGGGGACGGGCAGCCTTGGAGCTAACACAGGAAGAAGGCACTTCCTTTTGGGACAAATCCAAAGTGCCGACGTGCGCTACCAAAGATCCTGAGCTCAGTTTTAGGCTGGTAGGCTGGATACAAACCTTTCTCTGAGCGTTGGTAGACTTTTGTAGAATGGTCTTGAAATTTATTTTTTTTTTTACTCTAATAGTTAGCATTCCTTCAGTTAACATGGATAACTGCACGGGATGCTGATATAGGGGGACTGTATTTCTTTTCTATCTTGGTCCCTTGTCTGGGAAATCTCAGTAACAGAGTTGTCTGCCTTGTCCACAACTGTTCTGTTTCATTACGCTTCTTTATATACGTTCTCAGTTTTCTCATGGTTACCCTTTTGCTTCGTGGGGTGCTCACTCCTGAATTAGCTCATCCGGGTGCGTGCCACTCTTCATCTGAAGGCAAGTGTCCAGGCTTTTTGGCTGTGAAACAATGCTGGGTCTGAAACCTTTTCTGGTCCAGGCTGGTTTTCTTATTATTCCTCACTAATGAACTGGTAAACCCTAATGCAGATGAAAGAGACAAACTGTTTTTCAGCGGAGCGGGGATGCCGCTGCCTGTGACATGGGCTCTGCAGGGCATTTAATGGAGACCTCCTCCTGGCAGCAGCAGAATTGGGATAATTGGCAGCAGCAAATTTCCACATAGTCTGTTTGCTTTTTGGGTTATAAGAAGTGAAATTCTCAAACTTTGAGCTGTTGTTGATGGCCATCAAGAAGTGCGAAGGAAGAAAAGAACTTTTCACGGTAGATTGAAAGCAAAATTCCTCTGCGGGCAGGTTAGAATAGCTTCCCTCACAGCGTCACAAAAGTGAGTAAAGCCCTGAAGTCGGAGCATGCTACGCAGCCCACAGTCAGCTGGTGATACCAGGCTTTGTAAATCGAGGAAGTACAGATCACTTTCACCATATCTTTATGCTTACACTGTCAGGGAATTTGGGCAGTGTTTCTCCTTCTTTGTAGTTAATTACATGAGTGGGAGGGACATCCATGGTTTGAACTGAATGTGGAGGATGGATTAAGGGATCCTGTTCCTATGTAGTTGCTTAAAGAGGTAACTGGTATTTGCACTTTTTCCACTAGGTAGGAAGGAGTAAGAACTTTCTACTTAACCTTATTTGTGAGGTGAAGTCTTTGAATTTCTTGTATGTAGTTCTTATGTTTCATCTGCTCTTCAGTTTGGCTGAGTTCTTTACTAGGCATTAATGCATGATGCACGTGAGGGCAACCGGCAGGAGAAGTGATATAACAGAATTTACTAAAGAGGAAGGAAAAAGGAGATGCAGAAAATACAGATGATGCTGGTGGTTCTGAAGTAGAAGATTGGAGAGGGTAACTAATGATTATCCTGAATTTAGGATAGAAAACTACCTGTGTGTCCACACTCAATAGTAGGTTCAAGTTACAAAGGCCCTGGGTAAATTTTTCTGACTGGGCATATGTGTTTTCAAATCTAGTATAAAACTTCATCTCCTCATACTACCAGTGTGTTGGTTTCTCTCAAATCTTATTGTGACCTCCTTTGGAATAATTAAGTGAGCAGTCATGTAATAGTCACGGGAGATGTCAGGATAAAGCTTTTTAGCAGTTGCTTAAAGATGCACATGATGTCCTTTATGATAAAATATCGAGGTGGTTAGTCTTGTATGTAAAGTCTGAAACTGCAGTAATGACACCTATGTTTTTCCTCATGTCTTTAGTGCAGTTAATAATGTAAAGCTACTTTAGTCCCGGTGTTCAGTGTTGAGAAACTCCGTGACCATGCAACATATTTTTCATAGCTTTGTGCTTGTATAACTCAAGATTTATTCAGTGTGGGTAATTTATATTGTGTCTTGGATTGACTCCAGTGAAGAAGCTGGGATATGGTGAAAAAGATTGGTTAACTGAAAGGAACTCTTCAAGAGATGTTTATGTATTCTTGTATTCAATGTGTATTCATTTTTTTTCTTTATTTTCATGTCTTACACTTCCTCTTTTTCAGCTGTCAAACGTTTGATGAAAGAGGCTGCAGAACTGAAGGATCCTACAGATCATTATCATGCACAGCCTTTGGAGGTTTGTTTCTCTATTTTTGCAAAAGCTTGTAATTAGGCTGTGTTATTAATATATACTCGAAGTTCTCTGTATGCGTATGTATTTAAAATGTACATATTTAGATACTAGCGGACCTTTTAAAATTGATTCAGTTCTTTTTTTCCTATGATGGAAATCAACAGCAGAATTCCACTTTAATGGTATTGTAATTCCAGGTTGTTAGTGAAAGTACATCTTATCGGTTTTTAGTGATCGATGAGGATTCACTACTTTGCATACAAAAAACCTATGAAAAACGTAAATGGCTGCAATTCTGGATGGATTGTAGGAGAGAATGCTTAGATTCCACTTAAAAGTATCTTCTTGAGGTCTTTTAAACACCCAGTTAAGTTTTTGGGCTGAGAGGACAGTGAAGTTGTGATGGTTAGAGGCTTGAACAGAAACCCCTTCTGATTTTGCTGGAATAAGAAAAAAGGCAATGTTTTGTGGTATTCAGTTCGGGGGTTTGATTTAGCTGTTCACAGAAATGGATAGCACGCTTAACATGAAAATAGCATGTTCCTAGGTGCTGTAAAATATACCTTATTATCGATTAGTTTTTGTCCATACCTTGTGTTTCCCCTTCCTGTGGCAAAACCTAAGGTGTAATTCATGCTATTACTTGTAACTTACGTGAAGGTTTTATTCTGGGTTAGAACAGTGACTCAACTGGGAAGAGAGCAGTGGCAGATGAAAGGAAATGCTGACAGTTACTTCCCATCCTTGAAAAAATTGTGACTAGGTTCACAGCCTTGTGATACCACTGTTCAGCATTAGTCGAGAGATCTCGTTCACTGACAGCAAGCCTCACTTGACTCCTGTCCTAACAGTAGGAGTTGTTCTGCTTGTAAATATTGAAGAAGTTATGAGCATCACAAGATCTGATACACAAAGCCAAACACAGAACCCCAAAGAAATAATGCTTAAAGAGAGGTTATTTATGTCTAATAAAATAATATTCTAAATTTCAAAGTGTACATATTGTGCAGTAAGGCACAGTAGCTGTTTCAAAATTGTTCAGGGAGCAGCAAAAGGAGATGGGAATTCTCTGGGGTGTGAGTCAAGTCCCTTTGTTGACTTGGGCATGGAAGAGGCTTTGAGGAGGCTGTCATTAATGTTCTTTCTTGGGGTGAGTCTCCCCTCAGTTCTCCAGAAATTATTATTCACTGAGGCGAACACTCAGTTTTCCCTTAGTTGACTCATTTCTTCCATCTGTCAGGTAATAAAACTCTTGTCATAATTTATAGAAGTAGAGTGAAGAGCTCGAATAATGAATTTGAGGGTTTCAACAAAGCCATTGGGTAAGATAATTACCAGAAAGCAACAATATTTTATGCTTTTATCCAGGATCTTAGTACTGTGTTGGTTGTCTTACTCTCCATTTAATTTTGACTTCTTAAAACTTGTGCCGTGCAGTTTCTTTAGCCTGTCCTTGTTCAAGAAAATGGTGTTTAGTTGTCTACTTCTTTGACACACTCTTATTTTTTTTTTTCCTTCGCCCTTTGATGGGGGCATTTTAGGATAATCTTTTTGAATGGCATTTTACTGTTAGAGGCCCCCCAGATTCAGATTTCGATGGAGGGATTTATCACGGGCGAATAGTACTACCACCTGAATATCCCATGAAACCACCCAGCATTATTTTGCTGACGGTAAGCATGTTTACTAGTTTTTCCTTTATACGTCATCAATTTAACCATAGGTGTCAGAGAGAGAGATTCTTGGCATTTAAGGTAATCTTACTTTTTTAAGAAAGGTGGCATAGTATAGTTAATGCTGCTGATTTAAGACCACAAGTCTTCCAAGGTGACTTTGGTATTCTGTAATTACATGAAGCTTTGCACCTAATAAATGGAAGTTTTTTCCAGGAGTAATCCCATTGCTGAGGTGCTTGTCTGACTTTCTGTTCTCTCCATGGGCCCTCTTGGTCTCTGCTGGAGACCTTGGTCACATGTAGGAAGGTAGACCTATGGTTTGGGGCAAAGGCCCAGGTTTATGCATAGTTTCATAGAGCTATAGCTTTTTGGGGTCTCTGCATGTGGTGTGTGCGTTACAGGAGCAACAGGCAAGCCACCGTGTCGCACTGGGACATGTGAGGTGCCAATTAAGTGTTTCTTCATGCATGAATAGAGGCGGATGGCAGACTTCTTTCTTCAGAAAGCTGAATGCCAATTTTGTGAGACTGGCAGTAATACAATGACAACTATTGTTTGCATGTAGATTTGTTTGATCATGATTTTTACAACTTGTACCAAAACCCAAAAGTTAACTTCCAGCATGTTTTGTTGTATCTTCCTCCTTCCTTTGAAGGCCAACGGCAGGTTTGAAGTGGGGAAGAAAATTTGTTTAAGCATCTCAGGGCATCATCCTGAAACATGGCAGCCTTCATGGAGCAGTAAGTAACAATTATTTGGAAAATGTTGCCCCCATAAAGCAACTAGATCTTTATATTGAAAAAAATCTCACAAATAATGTTTATAGTGGAAAAGGAGTCAGATTTTGAGGAAATAAAAGTATGGGAGAATTTGAGAAATATGAAGTCATGAAAGAGTGACATAGGAGGATTTGGGAATGGTATTAAATAAATGCAGTGTGAAAGGGTTGAGAACCTGAGGGGTGATGGTAAGCTCTTACTTATTTGGATGCACCAGCATTAAGAATTGTCAGACTACTTAGAATATTCTTTGGGTTTGTTTTTTTTTTTAATTGTTCTTATGAAAATACTTTAAATCCTGTTACTTTACCCCGTTTTTGTATAATCACTAAAACCAGCTTGAATATTGATAGAGGGGAGTGTGGTCAGCTTCTAATTCTGATGCTGTACTTGTGAATACTCAAGAGGAAAGACAATGTGGTCTGAATTTGGAATAACTGAATGCTTTCTACCTTTTTTTAAGTTTCATTGTCACAGAAATTGAGAGTTGGCACAATTAACCCAAGGCAATATTTCTGTGTTTATATAATTTTAGTTTTGCTGAGTACAGTACATCAGTCATTTCTTTGGATCAGTTGCGCTTCTAAAATGTGTTGATAAGATCTTAGGAATTTTCTAGCAGACCACTCTTAAACTTTTGTAAAGTATCGTCTATTTTTTTAAAGAGTAGAAAATACTGTCTTCTAAGTAAAAGGTGTAAATATCCTCTCTCTATTTTGTGGTACTTACCTTTATGTGATATTTATTTATCAAATCTACTAACAAAGTGTCTTGTTCTTAAAATTCATGACTATGTAAAACAAAACTAAAGAGTAGATATTGTCAAAAGAGATGTTTTAGATGACAATTCTGTTATGAGCTGTTATTAGTCTTTAAGTAAGCTCCTTCCCCAGCATGATGACATAAAAGGAACAAATTATGCGGTACATTGCATAAAAGAAAACCACTGAGCTTGTGTGCACTAAATTGCAGAATTCGTGTCTAACAGAAAACATGCACAAAAAGAAGAATGCCTTATGAATCCTCCTCTTCTCCCCTGCTCAATTTATATGTTAGTCTGCCTTACCTTTTTTCTTCAGAACCCATTTTTAAAGTCTGGAACTCTAATCTTTATATTCATGCAACATATTTGTGACAACTTAATCTTTTCTTCTCTGTGTTGGCTGATGGAAGAATAAGGCCTTACCTTTCATTTATAATGTGAAGTTTAAAATATGAAGAAAGCCTGCTTGTGCTGCTTGTATGAAATTCAGACCACTCCTTTGGACAAAATGAAGTTTTGCAGGCAAAACTGCAACTTTTCTATACTGAGATGACATAATAGTTGTTTCTGTGACCTCATTTGTATCTCTGTTTTCCCATTTTAGTAAGAACAGCTTTACTAGCCATTATTGGATTTATGCCAACCAAAGGTGAAGGAGCAATAGGATCTTTAGATTATACACCAGAAGAAAGAAGAGCTCTTGCAAAGAAGTAAGCACTAAGTTTGTTACTGTAGGTACATATATATGTACTCTTTTTCAGGGTAAGGCATTGAGTAGAAAGTAAGTCACTTTAGTTTGTTCTGTTGCATTTATTTCAAATATAAAAAAAGTTCTATGCCTTATGTATACTTTTTTTTTTCCTGAACATTGTGCAAACTCAGAACTTACGGTCAAACAAAATACTTGGAGGGTTGTGTTCCTTCCAGCATTGTGTGGTCAAATTAGAGGTGTGTCTAAAATTCAGGCTTAGAGTTGTAATTAACATTGTGATACAGTGGTAATTGCAGCGTGGAGGGAAAATGAGTATGATGGAATTGATAGTAAGTGGGGGAGAAAACAACCAAAACAATGATGCATCATTTCCCTTATGTAAATAATAACAGTGAAACAGTGGCAAAAAAATCTGAAGCAACTGCTTATGAATGCATTTTTAATTTTTTTTTTTTTTTTAGGAAATTAACTTAAAATTAGATTTGTGACTCTGCTGAAATGATTAGCTTAGTGGACAAGGGGAAGGCAGTGGATGTTGTTTATCTTTACTTTAGCAAGGCTTTTGATGCTGTCTTCCTTACCATCCTCATAAAGAAACTCATAAAGTACAACCTAGGTTGAGGTGGGGACAGTAAGATGGATTAGGCACTGGTGAGCTGCCTGGCTCAAAGGACTGGGGTAAGCAGCACAAAGTCCGGCTGCAGGCTGGTCACTACTGATGTGCTCCAGGGGTTGATACCGGGGCCAGTGCTATTCAGTGTCATTAATGACCTGGATGATGGGGCAGAGTGCAGCCTCAGCAAGTTTGCAGACATACAAACTGGGAGGAGTGGCTGATAACCAGAAGGTTCTGCTGCCATCCAGAGGAACCTCAACGGGCTGGAGGAGTCTCATCAAATTCAACAAAGAGGAAAGCAAAGTCCTCTTCCTGGGGAGGAATAATGCCAGCTGACCAGCTGGAAAGGAGCTTGGAAGGGAAGGACCTGGGGGTCGTGGTGGAGGCCAAGCTGGTCGCGAGGCAGCAATGTGCCTTTGCAGCAAAGGAGGCTGATGGTATCCTGAGCTGCATTAGGAAGAACATTGCCAGGAGGTCGAGGGCAGTGGTCCTTGGCAGCACTGGTGAGACATCTGGAGTGCTGGGTCCAGGTTGGGGTTGTGTCAAGGTTGGGGTACAAGAAAGATACGGACTTACTGGAGCAAATGCAATGCAGTGCCACAAAGGTGATTGAGGGTCTGGAACATGTTTCATACAAGGAGAGGCTAAGAGAGTTGGGAGTCTTCAGCCTGGAGAAGTGAAGGCTCAGGGGGTCTTACCCATGTGTACAAATATCTGAGAGCAAGGTATAAATAAGGCAGAGCCAGGCTCTTCTCGGTGGCATCCAGTGACAAGACAAGAGGCAATGAGCACAAACTGAAACCCAGTATTGAATCTGAATGCAAGAAAACACTTTTTTTACTGTGAAGATGGCCAAAGCACTAGCACAGGTTGCCCAGAGAAGCAGTGGAGTCTCTCTCCTTGGAGATTTTACAAATGTGACTGGAAGCAGACCTGAGGAATGTCCTGTGCTTGGCCCTGCTTTGAGCAAGGAGACTGGACTAAATCATCTCCAGAGGTCCCTCCCAACCTCAGCTATTCTGGAATTATCCTGAAATGAAATCTTATACCTGTGGGGTTTTTTTGGTCTTTCTCCTTTCCCCATCTGGGGAGGAGAAGGTACTTGAAAGACCATATCCCTATGGGGATATAAGCAAAGTTACTGTTTTCCAAATTGTAACTAGTGCCTTATTTTGCAGGCAGATGTGAGCTTATTCTGCCTCTACTCTGAGCCAGTCGGAAGCTGCAACTTTCCTGTTAGCATGGCACTGAGTCAAAGCTAATAAACCCTGCTGAGAGGTAGGGGTTAGTGGGTTGGTCTTGATACTCTACTATCAAGGCTGTGTGGTTTCTCACCGGCTTGGAGAGCTGCCTGCAGCGTGCCCTATAGATAAATTATGTGTGCAAGAGAGGAAAGGTAATGCTCTCGCAGAAGCTGAAATTCCTGGGTTTGAGGTGCAAGCTCCTGGGTCCAGTTTAATATTTGTAATAGTAGTTAGATCTTTATAATTTACAATTTTAATTTACTGCAGGTATAAATTAACCTTTAAAATGGTAACAAATTATTGATATAGATAATAGCAATATGTAAGTCAGTTGTTAATACTTTCCTAAATGACATGAGAGAATATGTATTTGTAGTATAGATAATTTCCAATATATTTTTTCAAGATAGTGTGATTTGGGGTGGAGGGAAGTACTTTTAAACTACTGGTCTTGACACCACTTGTCTTTCTGTGGATTGTTTCGCAAATAGTTTATTTAAAAAAACACACGAGAACATTATGAGAACACGCTATTCTGAGCTATGTCATTTGTGGCCAGGTCACAAGACTTCTGTTGTGAAATGTGTGGCACATCTATGAAGACAGTCCTCTTACCACTAACATCTGGAAGCGTGTCAAGCCAGGCGGACAAGGAGGCTAAAGAACTTGCCAGACAAATTAGCTTCAAGGTGAAGTCACTGTTTAAACTTTTATCCTTGTTGTATAGAGTTAAAAAAAAAAAAATTATTGAGGAAAAACTTGTAAATTGCAGAAACATTGATCATTTCATAAACCTTCTTCAATCACTACATGGAAACCTGTTTTTTTGGGGACATTCTGAAAGAGAAAAATAGGGGTGAATCTCTTGAAATATGCAACTTAATAAATTGTGTATCTCAAGCACTGATTGTTTAGTTTTAATTTCAGTGGTGAGCACTGTGGTAAGAACTGCCTATGTTGCTTTTACTTCCATGTTTTCAGTCACTAATAACTCGATTAAATTCTCTGGAAGTAGTCTTATCGTAAAAGTGTTAGGAAAGTTTTGGGCAAAGCTAACGTAAATTTTTTTTCCTTTGTGATTTTTTTTTTTTTTCTCCTTTTGGCTTGTGGAAGGAATAAAACATATTCCTACTGAAAAATGGTTGCAAATTCTTTTGAACTACTCTGCAGCTGAAGACACTGAAAGTTGAACTCTGGTATGGAAGTTGCTGTTACCCAAAAATGTATTCTCTAGCTTGTGTTTCAGTGAAAGTAAGGTTTGTTTAGCCAAGTATGTGACTTAGAAAATTGCATGTCTTGCATGCACAGAGTTGTTTTTCACTGGCTTTTTCACTAAACTCTTAAACCAGCCACTAAGGAAGACTGCTGTGCATGAGGGCAGGGAACTACAGTGAAATATATTATGAGAATGTGACATTGGTGAGGAGTATGTCCTCATGAAGGTCAGAGATGCTAATATGTCCCCTTTTATCACCAGTGTTCTAACACTGTCCTAAAGACTACTTATTTTTTGGTGTTTGCCATGACAGTACAGATTGCCTCCTACTGAGCATTACTGCCAGTTTTGCAGGACCCGCATATTCCTGCGTCTAGACATATTGACATGGTTGGGTCTGTGTGTAGTAATACTTATGATAAAAACGTCTCAAAATATTTTACAAAGATGAGGAGATACAGGGAAAAAAAAAAAAGAACTACTCAGAGAAGCAATGGACTGCCTGCTCCTGGCTTTTTTACTATATGTAAGGGTTAAAAAGTGTAGGATTAATTTTTGCTTAAGAACTGCTAATCTTCATCATTGAAATTCTAGAAATATCAGAGTATAATTTTTCTTTGAAAGAACTCTTAACTTAGATTTCATACCTTTTTCAGTTTTAAAATTAAAGACTTAGGGACATCAGTCTCTAAAGAATATTGATATGTTCCTTGTATTCACACACTTTACTCCACCTCCCAAGAACAAACACTCAGCAAGGGAAAAATGAACAAAAGCCTCAGGTTTCTACAGCCATTTACAATCCATTGTGGGTTTTTTACAAGGTAAATTAGTTCTGTCCTTTGGTTGTGTCCTCCCTGCCTCTCTCAAATAAAATTTTAGGGATTGATTTTTTTTTTAAGCTTCCTGCTTCTCTGCTTTGCTTGACTTTGTTATTGTTTGTTTGATTGATGTTAGGCTGGGGCATTTGGTAGATATGTTTGTAGTAAACTAATAGTATGAATTACTAGCAGGGAATACAAAAGCTTTTAATCATTTGGATATATTCCATATAGCGTAAGATTTAACGTCAGGCTGCTGACTGCGTTTGTAATTTGAGAGCCTCTCTACTAGCAAACATAGTAGCAATCTCTGCATTATCCTGATCCTTAAAGAAGAGATTTCCTAACTTTTTCTAGATGATCCTGGGATTATGAAAAACTATTTCATGCCAGCCTTAAGCAAAATGGTAACTTTTAAAAAACCCATATGTGTAGTATTGAGAAAGGAATATGAAATTCAGGAGAAAAAAATAACAAACCTCATTTCCTCATTACAGTTTTCCTGCTTCTGTAAGCCTCCATCTTTGTTCCTGTCTGTTTTAATAGAAAATTAAATTTTTTTAATCAGCTTTACATTGACTTGCAAATTGTTTTGTGCATTTTAGGTGCTATATAACATAAATTCCATTCCACTTAAAACAAAGAAAGAAATGATAGATGACTAATAGCATACGCATTACTGTAAAACAGTATGGTTTATCTACATGTTACCATCACAAGGCATATTTTGCAGTAAAGTTAATTCTCCACTCATTATTACATTTAACTATGTTAATCTTCTTTCCTTCATGTCTGTGTTCTCTCCAGCTTTTCTGGAAGCAGAGGTGAGGGCTGGAGAAAAGAGAGACTATGTGACAAAAAAGATATTTTGGTTTTGGGACCTTTCAAGTACTTTATTTTTTTTGAATGTTAGTCTGACTTCAGTCTGGCATACTAGACTTAGTACTTTCATAAACTAAAATAAATCAAATGCACATTTGGTAGGTATGTGCTTTATAGAGATTAACAGTAAAGATGAAATGAGCTCTTCTTGAAAAAAGCAGAAGTATGAATAGCATTGGTCACAGATTCCAGGGAAGGAACTTACAACTGGATGTGGGAAAGGAAAATTCACCCTGCTGGTTGTCAAATGCTGGAGGAGGCTACCCAGAGAGGCTGTGGAATCTCCAGCTTTGGAGATGCTCAAAACTTGACCGAACGTGACTTTACGTTGAGGAGGGGGTTGGGCCAGATGACATCTAGAGGTCCATTCCAGCCTAAATTATTTATAATGCTGTGTTGTGTTGTTGCTGGTCCATATTTGAGTTATAACTTGTCCTGCTAAGAGTTCGTAATAGTCACAAGGAAAGCAGTGTTGTCAGATTATGAGTGTACTTAAATCTTAAATTCATTTTCAGGTTGTTTCAGTGATACTCTTTTTGGATTATCCTGAGACAATATACATAAAGAAACAGAGAATTTAATTTCGTCATACAAAATAGTATCATGAAAGAATATTATTATCTTGTGATCTTATCAGCTTGCTGTCACCATAACTGATTGATTTCTAGTACACTGTTTGTATTTCTCACTACTACTACCACTACTTATATCTGCATTTGAAGATGGGTATTAAATTTGGAATTGTCATCTTGAGATCTAGATACATGACTTGGGAGGTGACTTGCTTGATGATAAAAGTTGATCTAGTCATCTGGTCATGACTTTTTTTTTTAGATGTATAATTTTAAAGTCTTTCAGTTCAGGACTATGATGCTATGTCCTTTTCCATTCCCAAGGGATTATTGCAGGCATATATACTATTTTAACAAAAGGTTTGTTCATGATCTTCTACATGTCACTACTGATCTCTTGTCTCAAATTTCCAAAAGCATGAAACCTAAATTCTGGGAATTGATGCTTATTAGACATTTTATGAAGGCATATAAGAGCAGTATTACGAGACTTGTATTTTTTCTTTTGCTCTTCTTGTGCTGAAATTTAAATACTGGAAACTCAGGTTTGTGTGCCTGATACAGTGTAGTACCTTGCATATATACCCACTCTGGCTGTGAGGCAACTTCGGTATGAGAACCAGTATAGCCACATTAAATTAGCACTTAGCGGAGGCTGTAGACCTTCTGAGAAACGGGCTATATCACAACACTAGTCAGCATTCACTTAAGGACATGAGAAACAGAAGTTTTAAAAAATGGTATTATTTCTGGCGTAATGTCCTGGATCTTCTAAAGAATTTTCTTTTTTGTTCTATACATCTGTATGTTTTTTGAATGTTATACCTATTGTTATGTGCAAACAAACTTAAAACTGTTTCTTAAACTGATATTTGCACATCTATAATCTTATTCTTAAAGAATCGGAATTTCTTAAACCCATTGGTGTGTAATTGAAATGCAGTTGGCATACTTGATTATTACATTTAAGTAAGTCTGTTATTCTCTATACGTTAAAGTACACATTTCAAAATAAGCCAAATCTTTATGAGTCAGTTTTGATCTTGTCTCTGAAGCGTACGTATGTACTTCTTGTAGGCAGAAGTCAATTCATCCAGGAAATCTGATGCTGGACCCTCAAACACGTCAGGATTGAACCACACTGCCGCTTCACATGAGCCCCAGCAGGATGGGGCAGATAGAGCATTCCAGGATCCAACAAGTGCAACGGTATGGTCTGTCGTTGAGCTTTATCAGTGCAAGTACAGGCGTAGTCTGAACATGAAATCGGTACTATTAAGCTGATTGGAGGCTTTGTTAGGAGTATGTAGTTCATGTACATTTCTTCTAGAACTTCTGCGTACTTTTAAATAAAATCTGTGTAAACTTTAGCAAGTAGTGTGCTGAATCACTTTTAGAAATAGTGATCTCTTTGCTTTCACTTCCTTCTCTTAAAAGCAATAAATAATGTTCTTTTAGCAATTCTTGTTCCCAGTAATTCCTTTAATGTATGGGTGAACAGTTCATTAAAATATTATGGTGTCTGAAGTACTGAAGTTTACCATCTGCATAATATATCTCAGTTTTTTGCAATAAAACGTTTCAGTGATACTTTGTAGCTTTTAAATATTAATTAAGGATATCTTCCTGGTTTTTATAACCTCTTAAGTAAATCTGACTAAAATATTCTTACTGTTTGAAGTATGACACTTGGGTTTTAATATTGCTAGGTGTAGGGCTTACATAATGGTTTTGGAAGTGCCGAAGGCCTGGTGGTGGGCCAAGGCAGCTGCTGTTATGACTCTGGCAAATGCAATCTAAATTCACTGATAAATTGCAGGCAAATCCCAGCTAAGCTGTCTTTTTTAGAGAGGATGGGGCTGCAGATAGGTTAAAAAACCCTAAAACACGTCAAATAACATCAGACCATCTGTTGCGTGTTTGCAACGTATTTTCAAGCTGTATAGAAATATAAACATGCTAATAGCATACTTTTTTCCCCCACAATAAGGATTTTTCCAGATTGTTCAGGATTTAATAAACCATTTTATTTTATTCTTCTTATTACAAATCCTGGCTAATATAGTAGAACTAGCCAAAATACCAAGGCATTGCAAGCATTTTCTTGAGGAAAGAGACTTTTCTTGATTGATCCATTTCGAAGAAATTTGTTTTAATCAATTTTGCTGATTAGTAAGTAATGATTAACTTAATTTTCAGCAGAACAGTCCCATGTGAAATGAAACCTTTAAACATATAAATGTATGTAAAAATATTTATACGTAATAAACTGTAAATGATGAAAAGTGGATTCATGTTTTAAGGCATCAGACTGTCACACTCGTGATTGTTACTTCAAGTTTAAAGCAATACCTGTGTTTCTGAGCTGCCATATTTTGAGTGTTAGGAATTTTCTGGAGCCATTAGGGAGTGAAAACTTACAACCACACAGTGGAAGAAAGGAATGTGTAACAGGAAAGACTATTTTAAAGAATTTGAGCTTGCAATTTTTACGTTCTTTTTAATGCCTAAGTTAATAGAAATCGTCTCAAAGTAGGGGGTTGGAGCCCTTGATCTGCTAGTAGGTGTGAAAGAGTATCCATGCAAACCTCAGAGCCTTTCTACTCAGCTGGGCTTCTTGCGTGGGTAGAATCAGTTTGCTGGGTTCGTTCTTGTTGTGTAAAGACCTAATTCTACCTTACCGAGTTGTAAGTGTGTTAGATGTGGGCAATATCAAAACTATTTTTTTTCTCTTCTTGGATAAAATGTTTACCACTTACTCTACAAATGTGTGTTTAATTAAATCTACTGTAGAAAATTTGCTGTTGTGAACTTGAAATTTATGCCCTTTGAGAATAAAAAGGGCAGAGATAGACCCAGTACTGAATCCTTGCATTAGCTTGCGTAAGTCCTTCCGGTAAAGTAGATTTAATGTGCCTAACTCTGAAGTCAGCGGACCTTATGTCTTGCTACACAATGCAAGGGGAAAAAAGTAGCAGGAATCATGCAGAAAGAATGGAGTTTTACCTTTCTTTTGCTCTTGGAACAGTTGTAACTGGTTTTCATTAAAAACATGATGGTAAATAGGTGCTAAGGAAAGAGTCACCTGTACATGAAGAGGAGGGAATCTGTAGGCTATGTTTTACTATGGAGAAACCAGTCTACAGACTGCTTCACGGGCGAGTTTGTTCTTTCCAGCAGCAATTGTCTATTCCATGATTTTTACCTTTAAACCACTTGAAAGGACAGAGATTTTTTGCAATGAATTGATGGCAAGATATTCGTGAGCACAGTGGTGTCCTTTCCAGGATAGGTTTAACTGAGCTCTTCTGTGAAGAGCACACTGAAGTGGGTCTCTGGCATGGCATCATTTTGGGTTCATTCCACCTTTTTCATACAGGGCTTTATTCCTGAAGAGAGAATTTCTCATTCCATCAGAAGAAATTTTGAATTAACTTTCCCTTCTGTCAGCGTTCACTTAGAGAAAGGAATATAGCCTCACTGACTAAAGAAGCACCAAAACTTACCGTATTTTAGTTGAGCATATCTCTTTCAGATTTCAAAACTCAATTTGAAATAGTTGTTTGTGTGTTAGTAATGGCAATTTTTATATTAACAACAGTGCTATCATAGTGTGAACTGTTGGATTATTCAAGACTTTAGCCTTACAAATTTTTGCCTGTGAAGAGCCATACTGTGCGAGGTAATTGTTGCATGGGTGTGTTTGCGCTGTTGGAGAGGTGCACTCAGCGGTCTTGGGTTTTGGGCTCTGCCTGCCTGACCTCATCTTCTAGGTCACTTCCCTCCCTCCCCACCTTCTCTTGTCATTTTGCTAGACCGACAGCCAATATCTTGATGCCACGCTTAAAATTCCTACAGTGTCCACTTTGAGCTGCTCTCTAGCAGAGGACTGAATACCTTCCCAGTGCAATGTTGACTATGTATTTCCTGAGTTCCTGCTTTTTAAAAAGCAGACAGAGGTATAGAGGTTGTCTCTCCAATGCAGCACGTGGCGATGATGAAGATGACTTTTTGCCATGCTTTTCACCTAGTACTATGTACTTTTTTCATCAAGACTTGCTCATTGGTTGTTGCCCTGTTAACAATGACTGAAGTGTGCAATGCTAGCGCAAATGTTGCACATTGGCTGTGAAAATTTTGTGAACCTATATTACTAGATAATATTTATCAGGTATTTAAATAACATATCTTTCAATGAAGAAAAAGGAGGAGGGAGGGATGATTCTCACACCGGTGGTAGTTGCTTCCAGGAGAACTTGTCATAAAAACACCATCAAGGTTTGCAGGTGCAAGACGATGAGTACAACAGCGTGAGAACAATAAAAGGAACAATGCTGCCCTGGAGGGTTTGGAAAATGCTGCCACAGCAGCTTGGGTAGAAGGATGCAGAGCTGCAAAGAACAGGCTTTAAGCGTTATTAAGGCTAAAACAATAGGCTACTGAAAGGATTATGCAGCGTAGTACTTGTGAGGAGTCTGAAGCTGGTGCAGAAAACACCTCTGACAAGACTACTTCTGACAATATATATACTTTTTTTAAAAAAAAAATTTCTGGTAGCTGTTGATGTCTACTCAGAGCAAAGTAGTGGTACACTATTCCTGTTTGAGTATTCAAATTGCAAGCCAGGGTACTGCTGGAAGTTGGCTTGATAAAAGTAATTGTCCTTACCATTAAGAAAATGAGAGTCTTCCACATCTGAGCAGAAGAATGTTTTTGAATGAATATATTGTAAAGACTCGGGTCCAGATTCAGTCACCTACTATGCAGGTGGTCACTGAAATATTGGTACCAAAACTCTCATCCCAGTCCGAGGGCCTAGTTAGTGGAGGCTGGAGAGCACTGCAGCTTACTGAGAAGCAGAGGCTGGGAGGCTGCAATGCTCTGTCTGTCCCCCTGACTGCAGTGACTAAATAAATCCACGTGGACTATTATGGGAAGTTGAACTCCTACCATGCCTGTAGTAACCCGTTTAGTGTATTGATGTGGAATGATGTCCCACCTTGGTGCTTATAGTTGATGAATAAAGTTGATACTTGATAAGAATTATAAAGTGACAATCTAAAAACTGTGGTTAGACTTTTTTTCTGATGACTTGGGACTACATTAAACCTCAGTATGCCTGTTATTAAACAATATACTATAGTAGTGTCCTGCACTAATATACTGACCAGATGAAGCATTATAATGAGGAGTGATGTAATAAACAGTGTAGCTGAAGTCAGCTAATCTTGAACTGATGAGGGAGGTTCCTGTGAGAAAATGAGGCTATATTCTGATACATGAGATTTATAGAAGCCCTTATTTTTAGTCATATGTTCCGGATGATGTATTGTTAAAAAGTGTTTCCTTTTGTCGCTATTAAGTGATGTTTTAAGTTTTGTAATACTGCAGCAACGATTTTGAATGTCTTGGCAATCAGGAGTACTTGGCCCAACTTTGATTCATTAAAAAATAGACATTTTTCTTATTAGCCATTAAGCCATGCTGTGTCAAACTTCAGCTGTTCTTCAGTTGGAAGTTACATGGACAAACAAGAATTTTACCTGTCTTCTTATTTCTGTATCTCTCTGAGATCATGAGTATAACTGAAAGAGGTTTCAGTAACCCGGAGGATTTATATGGTTGAGTTCCTAGAGTTTGCTCTGTTTTTAAAATCTCCCTTCTAAGATGATTATTTAATACTTCCAGCATGCTGATAAAATTTTTTAAAATAATGGCCTGGAGACATAAATGATGCAGTGAATGCTACTGTTCTTCAGTAGACTGAACATAGTGTAAATTTCCTTACTTGCATTTTGTTATATGATAGGACTTTTTGTTAATTCTAATATATGTACATTTTCCTGAGCTAGCCTTATTCATCCAACTCAGATGTCCTTGCAGCAAAGTTTTCTACCAGTCCTAACAGTTTCAGAAGCTTCAGAAATAGTATGACATGTAAGTGCGTATTCAATGACTGTAAAGATCAGATGCTAAAGATGGCTACAATGTAGCTCTTACGAAATATTTTTATTTTTGGCCTCTTAAGCCCTCATCCCCAACATCTCCAGTAATGTTTGGCAGAAAATGACTTAAAATTGGATGGAAGTTGTGTCATGTGAGGTGTTGTGTTAGTCTAAAAATCTTGACGTTATTGCTTAAGGAGAATTTAAAAACTTGCTGTAGGTGAATCATAGAATCATTATGGCTGGAAGAGACCTCAAAGATCATCAAGTCCAGCCATATACCCGATGCCACCATGCCCGCTAAACCCACTTGAAGACAAGATGATTATGATATTTTTTTTTTTAAAATTTATTATATAGCCCATCTGCCATTTTTGGGATTCGTAACAATTAAGTTTTCAAACAAAAAAATCTTTATCTAGATGTATATATTATTTAAGACACAGTAGCATCTGGTCCCAAATTTGTATCAGGTAATGATCACTCCTTTCTTATCTAACCTGCTTCTGCATGTCTGCTAATACTTGGTCACTGGTTATGTTGGAAATCCCAAGGCGGTGGGTTAGCTGAGCTTTGGGTGAAGCAGTCAGTCTTCTCCTGCCTTGATGTCTCTGTAGAATTTCCTCAAAACAATAATTTAAAGCCTTGCAATTGTCGGTGCAGCTTCTCTTGTGTGACAGCTCTCTTCGTGTCGGTGTATGGCAGCGTGTCTCATACAGAACAGGGCCTTTGTTTTATTTTTAAATTAAAAATTTGCAGTGTTGGGAAGAAACCCAGGTGTGTGACAGCCAGTGCTAGTTAGTTTTCTTAGTGAGTATGAAGGATCAGGAATATTTCTTTTTTAATTCCTTTTTAAAAAGAAGTTCCTTTAAGAAGAATAATGCTTTGCCTGCTGAATTTGCAGTTCGTTCTTCCTGAATTCACTTTTCTTCCTCTCCCCTTCTGAAAGATGGGAGCGTAGATGAATTTAGGAACTTAATTTTTCAAAGGCTCAGCTTCCCTAAGTCTTTATTTTCCTTGGCATGAGGAGCTTTCAAGTGGATTCAGTATGAAGCAGAATTGCTTTCTTCTGCAGTGTAGTAGAAATCATGGCAAGCTGCTTGTGGTGTTCTTGGCTGTCTGCTGATAAAATAAATCTTTTAAAAACATGTTTCTTTGAAGTCACCCAAGCTGCTTGCTTGCTTAGGCAAGAAACCTGTGTAAACAGGCAAGTTGTCAAATGTGGCAAGTAATTACATCAGTACTTCCTTGCTGATAATAAACAGTGAGAAACACTAATGGTGAGGAGGTAGGAAAGGCAGGTCTCTTCCCTGGGCTAGTGAAATCACTGACTATGTGAAAATTTGGAATTCTTCTCCCACATGCAGAATATGTGGCCAAAGAGTCACGGGACGAAGTCCCACTTACTGTCCTGTGGATCATTAAACCTGATACACAGTTGAGGATGTTCCCTATCCTGGCCATGGGGAAAGGATATCTTTTGTGGATATAGTAGCTGGCTGAAACAGTGCTTATGGTTATGGATATTGTGCCCAGTAAAAGGCTTTTGCTTGGAAGCACATATAAAATGTCCAGAATTCTAGTTTTACCTGCTGTAATGATAATCAATGTTTTAGAAGAAGGGAAAGGGGAGAAAGCTAACTCTGGAAAATAGCTGCAGGTTGCTTTACGTGGGAATACCTGCAAGCTGCTCTGAGAATTGAAAAGAAGACTTCAAGAAGTAACTTTGAGCTACTTTTTTTTTTTTAAAAAAAAAACACTTTAAAATTGAATGTTGTCAAAATGTTTATTTTCAACAACTGTGCTATTTCACTATTTTAAATATCGAAATGTTGGAAGTTTGAGCCTTTTAGTATTGCAACCAGGATTAGGCTGGTGGAATATCAGAACCCATAGTTTCAGTCTTACAAACTGAAAAATTATGTTCTTTAGAATAATACTCCCTGAGCTGAACATGAGTTGCCAATGTTTATTTTTTTAACCAAATATAACGGTAGCCCAGTAGAGGGCAATAGGTATGTGCATGCGTGCGTACGCTCATGGCTCGTGCTGGAGGCACTTAGGTGGTTTGTGTTCAGGAGTTTTGTTTTGTTTTTTCCAGTGTAGTTGGTGGTGATGAGAACAGACTTCTGGACCCAGCTGTGCGCAGGACACAGTGCAGCATTGCTGAATTACAGTTCTCTGGACCTCTCGCCTTCCTTTCTTGCCCTCCCCAACTTGTTTCCCCTTCAGTATAGGTGACGTGACACATCCTCAGAGACTTAACTATCTGGAGGATTATTAAAGGTTTCTTGAACTGCAAAGAGTTTAGCAAATCCTCAACACAGATATTTGAAATCTCTTGATTTGGAACTAATCTAGAATTCAAATATTGTTTGACAGTCTTTCTTCAGACTTTGCTTGTCCTTAGAACTGCTAATTTGTGGCTTAAATAGCCTACTTCTTAAGATAGCATGTGGACAAAAATGATGACTATAATAACCTCATCATTAATAGTGACGTGTATTATCAGGCTTTCAGGGATTAACAGTTATCTGAAGAGTACGTTTTAGTCCTAATGATTTTATTCCTTACTAATCTTATGCACTGTCTTGCCTCTCAACTCTCCCTGTTTCCTTTTTAGTCTGGAACTCGGAATAGCAGCGCAGTGGCCAGCCAAGAGCGAACTCCGCCGGTGTCCACTAACACATCCATGAGCCCTCGGCAGCGCCGTGCCCAGCAGCAGAGTCAGAGGCGGGCTCCATCTTCGACTGACTTCAATCGGGTACAGCAACCAAGAGTCAACATGAACCACACTGGATCAACTGTTCTGATTGTCCTTCTGACTTTTGCATTGGCAGCTCTTATATTTCGTAGAATATGTTTGGCTAACGAGTATATATTTGAGTTATAAAGTTGTTTGTCGTAACAGCAGTGACTTGAATGCTTCGTTGAACATTCTGTATTGGGTATGACATGAGAACTGTTTACAAAGATTACTTTTTGTATTTACGCTTAAATCCTTATGAATGTTAATGTACCTACAGATACATTACTTGTAAGAACAGCAGAGTTGGACATTTAACTACAAGTATTAATTGAGTGCCCACTAGATACTTGGAGAAACAGTGCAGTGGAATAGTAACATTAAGGCATGTGGGGAGGGAATCAGTTCAAGTAATTTATCAACTAGAAAAAGACGATTTTAAAAAGTGGCTGATTCACTTTTTTATGGGATGTAAATGCAATTAATCACCCCATCTAAGTTAGTTTAAGATTTTACATTGGAGAAGGAATTATACAATGAAACACTACTATGTGTTTGTGTCCAGTGAATTCTTAATTTAGAGGGGATACAGTTTTGTAACCACTTTTATTTACCGTGACACGTTTCTAGAGGGGAACACATACAAATTGGTAGTGATGCTGCTTTGTGTGTGTGAAAGGGGGAAAGGAGTAGGGGAGGAAAGAAGGGGCCAGAAAACTACTTACATTATTTTGGTTTTTATTTTTTGGAAGAAAGGTTGGATAATCTTTTACAAGATTTGAATGTCCTCTTCTAATACTCTCAATTGTATATCTTGGTTTTTTTTAAATTTGAAGATTATATAAAACATGTCTATTCTTGCAATAGTTATAAATATGTAATATAATTATTTACCCAGAGCTATTGTCTTTTAATTGTACCAGAAATATACATAATGTGTTGAACTGAATGTTTCATATGTGGTTTTATTTACTAACAAAAATTTAAATGTTGTTATACTTAAACTCTCATATATATATATAAACATGCTTAAGAGAAATATTTATTAAAACCCTAGTAATAATAAACAGTTTCAAGCCAGTCTTCAGTTATGTTTCAAGTATTACATGGCCTTTTGTGGGTTTGTTTGTGGGTTTGGTTTTGTTTTGTTTCAGTGGGGTTTTTTTAACCTAAAATCAATATTGGACCCAGAGACTTTCTGTATTATTTGTTTATTAAAAAAATAACTGGTAATATTCATGAATGCTGTGAAATCACATACACAAGCAATAGACCTACAATTGTTAGGGTTTTGAGGGGTTTTGTCTGTGAATGTTGAGGTATTGCAGTGAAGTAGAAGAAAGCAATCAGTGGGATAATTTTCCTCTTGTATTATTGTCCAGATTTAAATGTATCCTAGCATGTTTATTTCAAAGGCAATGAAATTTAGCTAACTTTCGTTTTGTTGCTGTCAAACATGATAGCACTGGCTTGAGTGAGATTCTCATCCTGTTTCTCAGCAAGTATTTATCAAGCTACCTAAAGCTTTCCTAATTTTGTTAAATATAGTATGTATTAGTGTTTTGAAACATTAAAGTAGCTATAACAACTTCGAAAATAAGGAAAGCCCATTGTGTGTTCAAGGGGGGTATGGAAATTTTTAAAAAGAAAAAACCAACCTGAGTTCTTTTTTAGCACTTCTTGTGGATTGTTGATAATCTCATTTGCAGGTACAATGGAACAAAGATTAAAAGAAATAGTTTTCTGAAGAAGTTCAGACAAAAGTATGTAGTTTATTCAGCAGTTACTTACACATTCTGCTGCAGAACTATTTGGTGTCAATATATTAATTGATAGTAGGTTGTTACCTAATTTGTATACTTATTTCATTAGAAATTAAAAAAAAAGACCCAACACAAAACCCAAAAATACCCCACACCAAAACCCAAAAAATGACCTCCAGATCCTGTAGCCTCTAAAATAACAGTGCCGTGTTTCCTAGCTGGTATGTTGCTTGAATACCCATTCTCTTTGAGTATTGCAAACCTGGGCTCACAGAAGAGAGCTCTGGAAGAGGTCTGACCCAAAAGACACTTTTGCTGGTTTTTCACCCGCTTGCTCCTCTGGAAGCTTTGCTCTGAATGTGCTTTTCTTTTCCTAGAGCCTCACTGCTGTGCCAGGCAAACTTTTGCTGTCGTACCTGTCCCGCGTTGGCTGTGGGGAACGCAGCTAAATCTTCTGCAAAGAGACGGTCTGCTTTGCCCTTCAAATGGGCTATGAGAAAATAAGATTTGAATGGTTTCTGGAAACGGACTTTTCCTTCTGATTAAAGAAATAGCTGCTTTGTAACTTTTCATTTTTATTTCAGTCTTCTTTAATACAAGTTAAAATGCCTGATTGTGCAAATGCCTATTTGAAAAAATAAATATTAATGGTGACGATTTATGTAAAGAGTTGATTGTGTGTGTGGATACTTTGGGGGTTACTGTGTTTTAATTTTCCTTTAAAAGTTAACAGTAAATAGTCATAATTTTCAGAGGAAATAGCTCATCCTTTATCTTCAAGAGCATAAAGAGTCAGAATAAATTAGAAAGTAAAACCTCTACTGCTATAAAACCATCAAAATATGTACATTTTACAATAACACCCGTCTGAAACATGGCACAGGCGGTTTCTGGTTGAAAAAGATGCCATACGAAGGAACAAAATCTGGAAAGCCTAATGAAAAGGGACAGCCCGGTTTTACAGAGTCTGGCAGGAGGATAGCTTGTCCTGAGATTAGGGGATTGAGCAAAAAGCCGGCGTGCAGAATTGCGGGTTTTTTTATATAATGGCTTTAGTAAATATCCTTTAGGACCCAGTGGAAACGTTCGGTGAGGCAAACTTCATGAATAATGGCCAATCGTTAAGCGGCGATGCGGGAAAAGCTTTGAGTGAGAAGCCCCTAAAGCCTGTGGAAAACCTCACGTCGGGAAAGCAGCCTTCCCACCACCCATCGCCGACGACCACGCTACGCCGCAATTAGACTTGGTTCAATGTTGAAACCCGGGGGGAGTTGTCCTACAGGAGGTTACTGGAGTGCAGAGTGCCCGACTCCCATTTCCAGCAAGATGCCTTATTTTGCAAAACTCCTTTTATTAACGCTTTGCTTAGTTCTTCTCGTGGAAAGCAGAAAACACAGGAGGAGGAGGTGGACGAGCCCGCTGGAGGTGCAGAGGGCAAGGTAAGGGTTATTAAGACATGCATGATTCTTCTCCTGCAGTGTTATAAATACGTGGCTACGTAGACATGCTGCCCTGTCGGTGTCTTTGTGTATATCGTATGTGCAAACAGCTTCATAGATAATGTTTTTATAACAGTTCCCGATAGTATAATCAGTTTTAACTGTAAATGGACACATTTAATGCTGGTGTTAATTAACTCTGAATGAGGCTGGTGTTACAGAGAAGTTGACCACTTCAACGGGGATTTGTGGTAAAAAACATTCTTAGCCCTGTATGTGAATTACTGAGAGAATTCAGAGAAGTTGCAATTAATAGAGATGTTCAAATCTACCTATTGTTTCAGCACGGTTTCAAGGGCAGGTTATTTACCCTGCTTGCTGTGCTACTTAGGTTCGCTTGAAATTGCATGTTATTCTCCAACAATTTGAGGTGGGGATGCTGGTTAGCGTGCATTATACTAATGAATAACAAATCCCTGGAAGTTACCCAAGGATTGTAAAATTGAAAATATATTTTGAAGAAATACATGGGGACTTTAAAAAATACATGTATTTTACAGTCAAGCAAAGGCACAACAAAGAGTTAAAGGTTCGAGTAAAGTTTATTAGATTTACTGTTGCTGAGATTTGACCGGAGGTTTACATTAGAAAAGATAATCTTCCAAACCTGTCAGGCAGTCCAAAGTATGTTATCCTTTTTTGTAGTTATGTCATCCACTGGCAATTATATCTTACAAGACTGTGCATTGTTCAAAGGGCTCAAAAATAAAATTGGGTTAATCCATCTTATTAAATGGCTTCACTATGGCTGTAAACCTTCATGTTTTCATGTATTTTGTTGGGTTTTTTGGTTTAACACTCAACGCTTTTAAAAGCTATAAGTTACTTGAACATTTTACAAACAAATGTCGTGATATAATTGGAAGCAAAGAATACTAATATGCTCTCAGATTTATCCTACTTACTGAAAAAATACAGTAGCATATGCTTTTAGTGACGTAAATGTTATAAAGCTGAAACAGCTAGGGCCTGATCCTGAAATCCTAAAGCCAACTGAAGTTTTGCCACTGATTTCCACAGAATCTCCATTATTGAAGGAGATCTTTCATTTAACTCTGAAAATTTTTCCCAGTCTGTGTTCTGGGAAATGGGGGGGATTCAACAGCAGCTTTTTCTTGCAAACCATTCACATGTAGTAGAGATCATCTGCTTTGAAGTAACAGGAGTATAAATCCATGACTTTGCCCCAAAGTAGTGCCATTTTTTGGGTTAAAAGTTGTTTGAATATTTTGTACTTCATTTAAACACTGTGAAAATATTTTACAATTTCTACAGTGCTGTTATTTTTATGAAGCTGTGATAGAGTGGATGTCAAAGCACTGCTAAAATTATTTATATAAATGAATTTACTGTAAAGAATAACTGATACTATTTGGTTGTCTATGGAATAATGATTTTAATGAACAGTTTTCCAGCCAGGTAGAACCTGAGGAACTATATGTCTTATATATGTACATTACCTATGTAATGTACTTATTTAAAAGTATATAAAATCAACTTTTATGGACTATCAAATGTGAATGACATTTTAAATACAGAAAATTCTGCAATACTGGGAAAAAAAAAAAAAAGAATGTATGGAGCAGTGATGTTGATATTTTAAATTTCCAGTTACATAGGAAAAATATAGTTGTCTCTAAACCAGCAGTGAATGGTGGACTTTTTTCCAGTAAAAGGAAATTAAAACCAATTCATATGCTGGTTTTCTAATCATGTAAGAGAAATGAAAACAGTGTCCTTTTTAATAATTTCATCACATTTTCAGCTTAATATTTCTCTTGCTAACTTACCGTAAGAAATAACAGTAAATTTTACAGTAGATGTATTAGCCAAGTAAATTTATTCCTATGTTTGGGATTCTACATTTGATAAGTTTGATATTTTGTGCCCTTTAAGGTGATACACCAACCCGATCTAAAGATCTTTTTCTGGGTTTCAAGAAGCTAGCTGGGGTTGTGCGAGTGCAGACCACTCTCGGCCGTGAGGGGTCCTGGGGGCGCGGAGCCAGCTCTGCCAAGCGCACACGCAGGGGTTGTGGAGCCTCTGCCCTCGGGGGGAAAGGAGTGTGGTAACGCCAGGGTAGGGCTGGGGAGGTAGGGACCCAAATCCAGAAACGCCAGGTTAAGGGTTGCCTGTGCGTCCCCTCGTTTTACATTACTGTTGAACGGTACCGCGTTATTTTTTCTGAATGGCTAATGCTTGCTTCATTAGAAACTGTCCTGTTTCATTTTCCCTTGCTCCATCCCCTCGTTTTACATTACTGTTGAACAGTACCGCGTTATTTTTTCTGTGAGTGGTACCTCACTCAGCACGCTGAATGGCTAATGCTTGCTTCGTTAGAAACTGTCCTGTTTCATTTTCCCTTGCTCCTGCATCCCCCACCTCACTGATAACACAACTCTTCTACAAACGGAGGTATGACTTAGACTCAACTTGCCTGTGCGTCCCCTCGTTTTACATTACTGTTGAACGGTACCGCGTTATTTTTTCTGAATGGCTAATGCTTGCTTCATTAGAAACTGTCCTGTTTCATTTTCCCTTGCTCCTGCATCCCCCACCTCACTGATAACACAACTCTTCTACAAACGGAGGTATGACTTAGACTCAACTGCATCGCTGCCGTGGTCATTGCCTGGCGCAGCTTCGTGTTACACGCTGGAGAGCCCAGGCTTTGCGTAGGAAATTGGGGTGCGCTCGTCGAGTAACAGCTCCTGGGTTTGTACTTCGATGGTAGGTTTTGTTATGTTTTCCAGGGATATGGTCTCTGTCTGTATATTGCAAAGCTGGCTGAAGGATATTAGTGACACCTCTTTGTATGAAGTTGAGGGGATTCTTGCTGATGTACAAGCTGACAAATGGTGCGTGAAACCAAGGGCTTATAACTAACAGAACTGTTTGTTTAAAAAGTTTACATTTCATTCTCTTTGGAGAAATCAAGTGACAAATGAACTGCAAAGTAAAACCTTTTGTCGGACTCACCGGGGTGACTGCTGGGCAGGGGGTGTTGGCCCCAGCCGTACCTGTACCCCAGGGAATAAATTTCCAGAGAGGAAGAAAAAACTGGCGCTGAAGGAGACGGTGTGTAAGTGTGGGAAGGTGCAGGTGGACGTGTCGGATGGGCCACGCTCTGTGCCGCCGTGTTGCCAGCCGGGGTTTGCAAGGGAGCTGTGTACAGAGCCGAGGGTAGGTGTAGGGCTGGCGGTGCGGTGTGTGCGTCTGTGTGCTTGTGGCGTCCTCCGAGCATCCGCCTTCCTGGAAGTGCCCAGCAAGCGCTGTTGGCACATCCAGCACTGGGTGTTTGGAACAGTTTGGGGTACTCTTCAATAGCTCTGCAGTGGCTGCGTCTCAGGAATCGCAAAGAAATGCCGGCAGTCCTCCTGGACTATCCAGCTGGACAGAATTTCCACACAGAAAAAAAGAAATGCTGAAAAATAGCGCTTTCGTTAATATTTATTGCTCTATAAAAATTGCTGATAATGCCTCTGGTAATGTTTATTGCTCTGCATAAATTGTCCTAGAAGAGAGGGCTCAGGAGCCATTTGCCATCTCGGTTGTGCCCATGAATCTTGTGTTTCCAAAGGTCTCTGTGCTGGACAGACAGACACAGGCTGGCTCCGAGTTTGCTTGTTCCGCTCTCCTGACGCTTGTGCAACGCTTCATGCTTCAGCCAGCAGAAACGCTGCACTTCTGGAAGAGAAGTGGCTTTGAGCTTCTGTTAGCTACAGCCTTCGTGCCAAGGAGTTCGGAAGCGGTCGGTGATTTGGAGTACCTCGTTAGAGACAGAAGTTTCAGGACACGCTACATGGCAGCCGTAGGCTGGGACCCAGAAGCAGACGACAACAGTCACACAGATGCTGAGCCAAGAAGGCTCGGCTCAGCACACCAACGCTTTTCCAACCAGCATTCCGCTGGGACAAGCTGTCTGCTGATCCCTGATGAAAGGGCTGCTGCTGGCAGGCAGCCTCCCTCCGTTGCCTTGTGGGGCTGCGTTTTTTTCCCCACCTTTCAACCAGGTGCTGCAGACATCTTTTCTGGCCTGTGGTACCCCCCAGCCCCTACTGACCCCCTCTGCTCTACGGTGGTTTCTCAGAAAATTTGATATTCGTTAGTAGCTCAGTGATTAAAATGTTGATAACCATTTTGTACGGGTGTGTTGCTCACCGGGGTTTCAAGTCCCGAGCATTACACAGCTTCTAGTTGTGCAAGGGTTGATGTCTCCTGAGATTTTTTTTCACCAATGCTGCAGCATCACAGCAGGACCAAATAGCAATGTGAAACAAAAGCAGGCAGAGACGTGCACACACGCAAATGGCAACAGCAGATCTGAGAAGCAAACCTCATGCCTTGTCTTGACTGCATGCTCCATGCCTTCATGTTTGCCGTTATGACTTCTCTGCTGCCGCCGATGTTGTCCCCTCTGACTTTGTAGTAGTTGTGCAGTTGTCCGTGCAGACTGTGAGATGTTTAGAGCCTCTATGCTGCTTCCTCACCAGCCTGCCTGCGTTCGGCGCCGTCTCTTCAGCTGTCCTGCCCCCTCCTGCCGCGGCAGCCGCTGGCCCCCTTCGCTGGCCCTGTTACAGCCCTTGGCTTTGGCCCGGATGGGTGTAGGAAGAGGCAAGGACTGCTGGGTTTGTGATAGGCTTCGTAAAAAAGAGACTCCAATTTATTGCTGTGAAGAACAAATGTATTCTGCACTCATCTTTAATAAGCTGAAAACATGAACAAGCATAGAACATTTTTTTTTTCTGGTTAAAAAACGTACTTTATAAAAACCAAGTGAAAATGGAGGGTCCTAAGCAACAGATGATAAGGTGTGTTGGGCATGTGACCACAAAATATTCCTAATGTGTATGATAACTTGCATCCACCAAGTTTGTGTCCATCATTTCCAGAATCTGATTTAGGTTTTTTTCTAGAAATCTGGCAAGGAAAGTCACTTTCCTTTCTTTCCTCCTTTAGTCATAAAACCACAGATGTGTCGCTGTGGAGCATGTTATACCCGGAGGCAGGCCAGCAAAGTCTCTCTCCCCTGTGTCTCTGAGAACAAGAGGGACATGTGTGGCCATCCATGTGAACCCGGACAGACTCGTCTTCTTGTGGAGCTACCAGGGCTTCTTGGGCAACCAAGACTCATTGCAAGGGCAACCACCCATGAATTGGTGGCCCTGACAGACAATGGAATGAGACCTCCCCAAAACTGAGGACCTTGAGGTCCCCAGCTTGTCAGAAAACTCTCGACCGTATCTGATCCCATGCCATCCATGTAGAGAATACTGAAGATACACGTCTATGTGGGATACGCTTGTAGCATAATGGAGATAATACCTTTGGAATGCTCATCTAGGAGCGAGTGAGTTGTTACAGCAGTCATAAACTCTTCTTGTACCTTCTCGTCTTCATTTACCCTCTCGGGGATCTTTGCAGCAGTCCTACGCTTCGTTGGTTAGAAAAACAGGAGGTTTGGTATCTTTCTTGGTGCTAGGTGTACACAGTGTGTGTCTACTCCAGATTGCTGTGGCCGCTACAGAAAGTAAATGACACCTTCAACTAATGAATATTTTTTTTCCCAGAGAATATACTGAAGTGCTGGAAGATTTTCACTGAAATTGTAGAAATATTTTCGGAATCCCCTTAGGAAATAGGATAAACTGATGTCCCATGACCGTGAGATACCATCTTGTGACTGAAGTCAATGCTGAATTCTCCAGAGGGAGATGCAGAAACCCCCCGACCCTGGCTGCCAGCAGCTGCACCACGCTCGGGATGGAGAACGTGTTTCCTTTCAGGCTCACCACTTAGCCCTTGCCTTGTGTCCCACAGCACAAGGACTGTTCCCAAGTTTTTAGGGTCTTTATCTTCCTCTGGAAAGGTCTGAATGTCTCCACAGACACCTGCTGCTTTTTTGAGTCCTGCTGAGCTGTGATTTCTCATGCCATCAAAATTTAATTTTCTTTGATATATTTGGCTATATAAAAAGGATCTATTTTATGCAGTTGAGAACAATTCTGAATAAAATTGACTGGAAAGGAAAATATAAAAAAAAATTTAAGGTAATCATGGAGAAGTTTTTACAGAAGTTCAAGGAGATACCTGTCCCCTTCTCTCCTCTGGAAACAGGAACAAGTCTTCACAAAAGACAATTTTATCGAACTCATCCCACTTGAGTGAAGTGTAAACAGCAATAAATTATATATTAAAAACATGGCCAAAAAGGGAAAGGGAGGTGAGTGGCTTTATGTGAACAGTGGTGAATTGCAGAGAGGACATAAAGCTGAAAGAAATCCTGACAAATCTACAATCAGAAGTGCTAAAGACCATAAGTACATCAGGGAGGATTTATGAGATACCGGTGATCAGATTGTCAGTAAAGGGGCCTGATGGGCAGGCGCGTTCAGTGCATCCATCACCTCCGCGGAGGCACTGGCGGCTGCATTCACCTTTCCGGCAGATGACGAGACACTTCCTATGGCAAACCGCAATGCATCCCGGCTCCTCCATGAGATGCTGTGCTCGTGGCCTTGTGCCTCCCTGGGAGCCACCGCGGTGTGCGGGGTGGATGGAGCACAGTGTCCATCTCGGAGCCGGGCAGAGACAACCGGGCTGCCGCAGGGAGGGCCAGGTCCGAGTTAACGCCGAGGAGAGGCAGGGTTAGGCCAGGTCCGAGTTAACGCCGAGGGGAGGCAGGGTTGGGGCTGCCGCGCTGACCTAGGTCGTGCTGCTGGCAGCAACCCCGCTTCCCTCAAGCTGCTGCTCCTGCGGCTCCCAAATTGGGCCGGCAGAAGTCGGCTGCAGGGTGCTGCTGGGGCACAGAGATGTCAGACCAACGCTATTGGTGTTTTTTGCAGTCACATCTTTAAGAAGAATCATGACGTGACCAAAACCTGGAAAGGAAAGACAGAGCAGCTTCTCAGAGTCGACGACCATGACTTCACCATGCGGCCAGCTTTTGGAGGTGAGAATAAAATGGTTCTTTTGTTTTCATGCTCATCTAATTAAAAACAAAACCCAACAAATCTCTGGCCAGATGCACCAATGTGAAGGGAAAGGACTTGGGAGCTCTCAGGAGATTTTCGAGGCAATTCAGAGACCTTATCCTCCCCTCCTAGCCCTCTGTGCTCTGTACAGCTCCTACACTCCTTCCTGTTGCTGAAGTTGGCTCTTTTTTGGGCTGGTGTTCCTCAGAGCTCAGGATGGACCCTCTCAGTAAGTGTTTCGCTCCGGTGAGAAGATGAACAAGCTGCAGGTTTTAATGTTCATTTGTGGTTGTGAAGTTGCATTGAGCTTTTCAGCTGATGTGATCAAATTGTGAAAAGTAAAGAACTCGTTAGGTGGATGACACCCCATCCTTGCTAGGAGAAAATGGAGTATTTTTGTCCAGATAAAATCTTGTCTCAAACTCTCTAAAGTAACCAAAAGAGCATGAGGGAAGGCCTCCATCACCTTCTCTTCTGTCGTACCCAGTTACAGGAATGTGCTCACCTGATCTTTCTAGACGCACTACTGCAGAAGTAAGAGAGTACCTGAATAAAAAAAGTGCTGGAACACCAGTATGGAAATCCCTCTTCTGATTAGATCAATAACCAAGACCCTCCAGAGCTAAGGACAGAGTTTTCTGTGGTTTTCACTGAACGACTAATCCTGCATCCTTTGTCAATCAGCAGTCTAGGACGAAGGGCAACATCTCCCTGCTCAGTGGGTCACACGGGTATTTTGTCTTTTGCACCGTAGAACAGAGCTTCTCTGCCCTGCCTCTTCCTGGCATGGCTGGAAGGATGATTTTCACCCCACAGCTCAGATGGGCTGATCTGACAGCATCTGACAGTGCTGTCCCCATGCTCACGATTTATACATCTCCAAACTCCAGAGTCCAAAATATGTCATCACCAGTGATTTGTTTTCCCCCCACTGTAATTTACTAGCAAGTTGCAGTCCAGCCTGCTCGTCGGAGGTATATCTTTTGATAATCAGTGGTAAACTTGATCTGCTATTTCTAGGGTTGAAGAAGTTTGCCTTAAATTGTCCTCTGAGTGGAACACAGGCGAATCTCCCTGGGGTTGGTGTGAGTACATCTGACAAGCCCAGGCCGGCGGCTGAGGCTTAGGGTTGAGGTCTAGGAGCTGGCTCAGGAGGCACCAGGCATGCCTGCTCCTTTTTGAATCAACTGTAAAAGTGATGCTGAATGAGCTGCCCTCAGGCCCCTCACCTGCTCCAGATGGGTATCCCCTTGACAGTACACTGCTGTTCCACTCTCTGGTTAGGGAAAGGGAGATTAGGGCTTATTGCTGGTATGTCCTCACCTGCCAGGTTGCTTCTATTGGAAGGTGAGCCTTTCAGCAGGGAGGATTTGGGAAGGAACCTGACCTCTGAACGACGAAAAGACCGGGGAGTCATGAGACTGGTTTCATGGACTGACCGAAATCCTCTTGGCTCCAGGAGGAGATGGTCACTGTCGGGATTGTCCAACCAACCACCCTGTTGGCTCAGTCTCCTGTTTGTTTGTTTATTTATTGGTCTTGGTTTCCTTTACCTGACTTCTTAGGCTTCTTTTTCCCATTCTTCTGTTCTGTCTGCAAAGCCTGGATCTGTGAGGTGTTGGCTGGATGTTCGCAGCCCTCAGTCCGGCTTTGTTTTGTTGGCACACTGCTCTGTCATGTATATTGGTGAGCCCATACGACTTGCCCGGCACAGCAGTGCTTTACCACAGAATCACAGAATGGGTTGGGTTGGAAGAGGTCTTTGAAGACCATCTAGTCCACCCCCCTGCCATGGGCAAGGACATCTTTCACTAGATCAGATTGCTCAAAGCTCCATCCAACCTGGCCTTGAACAATTCCAGGGATGAGATCAACACTTTATTAATTTTGATCAACACTTCATTGATTTGTGTCACTAGATTGTATGTTGTCTTCTGAAGGGGGATAGGAGGTTGTGTGGTTTCACACTACTTAGGAGAAGAGATTCTCCCCAACTTTGCTACCCCCTCCTGTCAGGTCGTTGTAGAGAGCGATCAGGTCTCCCCTCAGCCTCCTCTTCTCCAGACCAAACCCCCCCAGCTCCCTCAGCCGCTCCCCATCAGACTTGTGCTCCAGACCCTTCACCACCTTCGTTGCCCTTCTCTGGACTCACTCCAGCACCTCAAGGTCTTTCTTGTGGTGAGGGGCCCAAAACTGAACACAGCACTCGAGGTGCGGCCTCACCAGCGCAGAGTACAAAGGGATGATCACTGCCCTGGTCCTGCTGGCCATGCTGTGTCTGATACAGGCCAGGATGCTGTTGGCCTTCTTGGCCACCTGGGCACACTGCTGGCTCATGTTCAGCCAGCTGTTGACCAACACCCCCAGGTCTTTTTCCACCAGGCAGCTTTCCAGCCACTCGTCCCCAAGCCTGTAGCATTGCATGGGGTTGTTGTGACCCAAGTGCAGGACCCAGCACTGAGCCTTGTTGAATCTCATACAGTTGGCCTCAGCCCATCGATCCAGCCTGTCGAGACCCTTCTGCAGAGCCACTGTATGTCAGAGCATGATGCCTGTGCTTTTTGGGGAAGCTGAGGGCTTTTGTTCTGATGGTTTAGATTTTGATGTCCAGTGTCACCACTGCACTGTATTTCTGTAAACAGACTGAATTTCTACTATTTTTATCAATGTCACAGAGCCCATGAGAAACACCTTTGTGCACCGTTCACACCAAATAGACACATGTAGTTATGTGGTTACTCTTCCAGTGCTAATGTAACATTTTAATCTCCCTCTTGCCTTGTTTTCCCATGCTACCTCCCATCACAGCATTAGGATACCCCTAGAGCCTAAAAACTTGGTGGACAATTTATAAAATTGGAAATATCCTAACAGTCTTCAGTGAGAAGGCAACTTTATTTATAAAGGAAAAACATGATGTTTCTTTAATTTTTGCTCGAAACCTCCTTATCTTGCATAGGTACCTAGTACAAAGGTGGAGTTTTAGCAAAGTTGTGCTGAAGTTGCATATGATAAGGAACAAAACATGGCAACAGCTTTGTTGAGGCTCCGGCCTTGGAAAGCACGGCTCAGGCTGTCGTGGTTTAACCCCAGCCAGCAAGTAAAACAGAAGTCTGGTAAGAGGGGATCCATGTATTTTCTTCTGTAATGTTATTCGTCGGGCAGTCACAGCAGTTTGCTATGCACTGAGAGTTCTTTGAGATTTTTGCTGCGGCAATGCCTGTCAAACTGATGTGGCCTGGCCTGCGTAGGACAAAAAGGCTTTTGTACTGTGGCAGTGGAGTAGAGGAGCCCGTGGGACACGTGTGACTGTAACTGGTCGTGGCCCTAAGACCCTCCCTGCTCTCTGAGAGCAGCTCAAGGACCATGGTCCAATGGAGAGTCCAGCCCCATGGGGTTGCATTGGGCCTGTGATGGTAGGGTGTGAGTAGGAAAGGCAACTCAACTCTGGAAAACTTAATTAAATCACAAAGAAATTGTGAGTGACATTAGAATACAAAGAAACCCGGTACTGTAAATATGATGGTTCCCAAGCTTGGTGAAATAACAGGCAGCTGTGAACCTTCAACATTTTTGGTGGACCAGTCTACAACTTCACCGTTGAACTTTAAGCTAAAGAGGGGATGGGGTCTGTAGCTGCTTTATGGTGGCCACGGTGACTTGCTGGTCTGCAGAGGAGAGCCAGCAAGCTGCCACAACACAGCTGTGACCATGGGACAGAGCAGGCTGGGGTTATGCAAGGTGAAATGGAAGAAAAACCTTAGAGAAAGGTGAAGGCTTTTTCAAGATAAAGTATTTTTGTAAAGAGCAAGTGAGCGAGCAAATGTTGTGTAAGTTGTGTTATTAACAGCCCAATAAGCATGGTTGTCTTGCCTGCTCTCAGCATTAGAGACAAGTTATTGGGTACGGTGGTAATGACAAAGTTTTTTGCTTTGCTGATGTTCAAAGTAGCCTCCATAAGCTAAAATAGACTGCATTCGTTTTGACCCTTAGGGAGTTATCTCCATGTCAGTGACCTTGTTCTAGCTAGCAGATGTTCAGGTATTATTTACAAATATTAATATTTAAAGATTATGTAAATGTTTGTTTTGCTGCCTTCCTTAAACATCCATTTTAAGCATTTGATCTATGACATCTCGTATTTTACAGGGACCCTGTGAATAAGCAGCTTTAGTTGATACTTAAAATAGCTGTATCTTCTTTGCTGAGGAACAGCCTAATGCTGCACTTTTATTATATTTCTTCATAGCCTAATAGCCTACGGTCAGCTGGTCCTCGCTGCCCTTTCTGGACACTATTTTTGTCAGGACGGATGAATGGTGGGGTGAATGAAGCGTAAGTAGTTCACCTAGGGTTAATATCAAGGGCTGGAATAAAACTTGCTTCTCCCTCGATGACCAGCCGTCAGCGGGATGCAGAGGAATGAAGCTCTCTGCTGTCGTGTGGCAGCTGATGAGCTGGTGGTGGGAGCTGCTGGAAACCGCCCACACCTAAGAAGTCCCAAACATACATACATTCATTAAAAAACACAAATATATATATATACACACAGACACACATACATGCAGAAACACTGCAGACTGTTTTGCAGCCTGCAGACGTGGGATCTCTTATGGACATTTGCAAGCCTCTCTGGGTGTGCGCAAAATATCTGGCAGGAAAGAAGTCTCAAATCTGCTTGTTTCCCGTGTAGATATTTTTATCTCAGGGCCTACGTCTGCCTCACTCCTTCAAAGGTAAATGGGGGGGCAGAGAGACTGTCCCAGAGAAAAACAATGAGCCTTTGAAATCACTGCCAAAGAGAAAAATTAAAGAGATGTTGTAAAGCTTTAGTCTCAGAGCCGGCATGGAAAACTGACTCCAGGCATTTTCACAGTAGCACTTCCCTATCTTCCAAAGCTTGCTGCACTGTTAAAAACCAAAAACTGTGTTTGTGTCCCATACCTGTTTCTGACTGGGAGCTGACTGGTCCTTTGCAGCTTTCATGCTGCTCCTCAGTGGGTGGCTTTAGGTGCCAAGCCACACCGGGATGCGACAGGCTTTAACGTTGGGCACCTTCGGCAGCCGTTCCTGAACGGGACTTGTGGAAACCTCCGGGTTCCCTGGAGGGGTTAGCCCCAGACCATGCAACCTGGGACAGAGTTTAGTATTCAAACCGGAGTTTTTGCAAGGTGAAACAAGCCACAAAGTCTTCTTGATGTCAGAACCCACCCAAAATGGAGATGGCTTGAGTTGGTCTGTTCTCCTTGTACAACCACTGAATGCAGATGCAAAGTGGCTCTTCTCTGAAGGTGTTCTGTGCAGCATCTTTTCTGTGTGCAGCACCTTGAATGTGTGGTGGCTTTCACTGAAGAGTGGGTCACAAAACAGAGCAGCTCACCGCAGAAGGAAGAGAAATGAGGGAGCACTCTCACCGCGGATTCTCAGCACACCGGGTTGTGAATTTGGCAAAGGAATAAAGACACAGAAAGCCACAAACACCTTGGCAGGCTGGCCCCTGAGTATCTTTTTAATATCCAAGTTTGATGTGAGGCAAGGACACTGAGGTGCAGGAATTTACAGAAATAAGGTGTTGCTGATGCAGTTTCGGAAGCCGGTGCCTTTACAGTGAGAAGGTGCAAGGGTGCTCTGCCCTATCGCCTGTAAATCCTGTGCAGAAATTGTGGGGCTGAGGGATACTGCCCAACGCAAGAGAGAAAGCAGAAGGGCTCCCATCAGCCTCAAATTGTGCTTCAGGTCACTTAAATCCTCTCTCAACAAGCAAATATAAATATCTCCTTCCAAAGAAAAATCTCCTACTTTCCATTTCCAATTTTTATGTTATCAAATTTGCTAATGACTGTGCGAATGTCTTGAGCTTGCTTGGAAGCTGCCACTCTGCTGGGTCTGAGATGCAAGGGGAATAGTTTATTGGTGAGTTCGTTTCAGTGTTGTAAGTGGAAGTCTGTGACTTCTATGAAGTTTTTTAAGAGCCCAGGGTTTGCTTTCTTGTTGTATCAGTCCTGCTGAATTAGGATTTCAGTTCTGCAAGATATTGCTGTGGACAGTGATGGAGATAATTCATGTCGACGTGTTTGCTGTTTCTGGAAGAAATGCTTCAGTTGAAAGTTACACAATTTCTCTCTAGACTTTGATCTATAAATACTTCAGCTCATGTTTAATTTGAATAAATCCATGAATTTGGCTGACATTTTTCAGAGACCCTAAAGTATGAGCTGAAAAGCTTTGCAGTCTTTGAGCGAAGCAGCACGGCTTCCTCTTCTCAGCCAAACCCACAGCTTTCACATGGAGCCGTAGAGCTTCCCATCCAGCAGGGAACATCCGAGAGAGGAGCCTGAGCTTTGAGATTTCTCCAGCATTACAGTAGTCAGGTCTTTTCCTGCTTCTAATTCTCCAAGCTGATCTTTCCGTTTTTCCTCTTTCTGAAGAAAAAAATAAATATTGATAAAATATTGTTTATGACAAGGAAAAGTGGTTGATGAGGGCTTTTTTACTTTTAATGCTGTAATCTAAGTTACTTGTCCTCTGTCTACCTGCTCAATGTGTCAGATACCACCTCAGCTGTTCTTTTCCCTTCCCATTCACACCTTCCTCATGCTCTACTCCTTCTCAATAAAGAGATTTTTTTTTCTGTTTGCCCATCCCTGGTGGCATTTGACAGGGAATTTGGCAAAGCATCTGGAGCCGTAGTAGTTCAACAGTTTAGTTTCCAGAGGGACAGGATTAAGAAGCTAGCAGTTCCCAATTGACTCCAAGGATTAGTGAGACCAAAGATCTCTTGACATCTTTCTGTGACTGATTGACAGCCATTTAATTCAATGTTATGTGCTGGAACCAAGATGACCTTTAAGGAAACCCAGGGTTTGTTTCTGCGGTTTAAAGAGGGCATTTCTTTACAGGGCTTCTGTTTTGCTTCAAACACTACACGCATTTGCAATGCTGCTCGCATCAAGTGCCTCTGCAAAACTGCATCTTTGTAGAAGTGTTGAAAAGTGATGGGCCAAGTTATCTGGGAACCAAACTGAACATTTGGTGTAGGAACATGAAAAAAGAAAAGAACGTGAACATAGTATTTTATCTTCAAGAGCAGATAGGGAAGGAATAGAAGAGAAGGACAAATACCAACTTGGCAGTGTTCTGTTTGTGATTTTGGGGTTTTTGTGTGTTTGGTTTTCGTTGTTTGGTTTTTTTTTTAATCTGTGACTAGTATTCAGTCAAGCGTGGAAATCACAGCAGTAAATAGACTTTGGATGGGTGTTGATTTCCTGAATTAAGGCTAAATTAAGCATTCTGCAGCCTGCAGTCTGGAAGTTGGAGGGGGCTGCCCAGCATGTGCTGGGCACGCAGACCCTTGGCACCAGGGAGCCCCAGTGGGAAGCACCACGGACGATGGCTGCCTTCCTCTTCTGGCACAACCTCATCGTGCCGTGAAGCCGTCCTGGCAGAGACTGAGAGGCATTTTGCAGTTTCTTCTTGTCAGTCCCCTGTTCTTGGGGCCAAATTTGTTCATAAAGGCCTAAAATTTATGATGGGATGGCTCAGTTTTTAAAAACACATGCAAATGTTTCATCCAAGCTCTGGATTAGCTGGGCAGTGTCAACATTGCAGTGCATGCCAAGGGGAAGATAATTCAGTGTTTCAAAAGGGGCCTTACATGGTTATTCACTGACTCTTCCCCCGGCCCCCTCAGGAAGAATCATGGACATAAAAATATAACATAAGCTCAGAAATGTTTTGCATGCTACCTTATAGTGCTAGTTAAATGCAGATGATATAAAAGAACGGTTATTTACATAGCCAAATCTCATTCTCCTACAGGCCCTGCAATTCCTGTTGGGGTGGATGTGCAAGTTGAAAGCTTGGACAGTATTTCTGAGGTTGACATGGTACGTAATCCTCTTTTAAGCCTCAATTATTCCTAGTCATAAAAAGTCCCTCCCACTTGAAACCTATGGATTTCAAATTATTGGTCAGATGAAAGTAATGGCAACATTTGGCAAATTTAAAGAGGCTGATACTCAGAACTAAAGAGTTGATAAAACCAGGTGATCAAAGGCCTATGGCTATATCTTCAGATAAAGATTAAAAGTGTGAAGGAAAAAGGGACCTTAAATGGGAGAATAATCGGTGCTATGAAGTATCTGTCACAACCAGATACATAAACAGCTGCATACGAAGGCTTGAAGATGTATGGTGAAGTTCACGTAAGCTGCTTACGGCAAGAGTTTTCTTCCTTAGGGAACCATTGGGTTCATTTGTTTCAAATGCATGATTCTGGGAGGCACGTTAGAAAATTAAGTTGGCAACGTAAACGAGAAGGAGCTGCTCCTGCTTCTTCATCGCTGGGAGGAACCAGTGAGTGGGAACTGCCAGGGGGAGGCTGAACTGCCTCTGCCAAAGTGCAATTTGGTGGGGGGGAATAGTTCTTTGGTCGCCTATGATGCTGTTCGGGAAATTTGCACCAAGTTCAATTGTGATCTAGTATCTTTATTTTTGTATTAATTAAAAAAGAGGAAGAAATAACATGCAGTTATTAACTCTCAACATGTTTTAAGGTGTTTCTAGTGAAAAGAGTGTTGACACGCATTTTCCTGTTTGGGTTTGTTGCTTTTTTTACTATAGGAAATGGAATAAAACCATGGGAAAGGGGAACACGGAGAAGAGGAGACTTCTTGGTTCCTTCCTCCTTTTGCCTTTTTCTCCCTGTTCTTGAGCACCTTCTCTGGTCTAGACAAAACTTGAAGACTTAAGGGAAGAGCTTTAGGTTGATCGGTTTTTACTGTGGTGCAATTACATCTTCATTAAAACAAGGGAGCTTGCCTGCCTGGATATTGAAAGAGAGGGTTTGGGGGGATGCGTGCAATGGAGCGGGTGGGAGGGAGCTGTCAGCGCAGGAGATGGCTGTTGCAAGGAGACTTGGGCCTCTAATATGTCAGGATAATGTCAGAGCAGCAAAGAGACCTAATTAGTGCAAGTAAATAATTTGCAATGTTTTCTGTCAGGAGCATCTGATTTCAACAAAAATCTTGCCTCTCAGAGAGCTTTGAGGTCAGCCCTCTCCCTTTGCTATTGATAGCTCCGCAGCCCAATTTTCCCAGCACAGGACAAGTATTTTCCACAGCAGATGCTGACTTGTATTTGGGGTGGAAGAATAGTCTCCTAGGTCAGTCTGGGTTATGTTGGTTTGTTTTTCCAGCAGTCTGTCCCAGCATGGGTGTTTGCGGAGAGGAGAACGGACAGCAAGCTGTCTGCAGGGCCAGGAGCTCCGGGCTGGCTGTGCCCGAGCGGGGTGCCCTCCTCGTCTCCTCATCACAGGCAGGGCAGAGCTGCAGGCAGGGCTTGTTTCAAACCACTCTGAAGGGTTAGTGGCCCTAGAAATCAGGTACCCTCGGCTGGGTACTCTTTACCTATCATTGCTTGAGCAAGCACCCGGTGCCCCAAAGAAGCACCGGATGGAAGCATCACCAGCCACAGCCCCCTGTATCTGCAACACGGCGCCTGTCAATGACAGCAGCACGGGGCTGTTTAAAGCCCGTGGGTTTATAACTGGTGCCTGTCTGGTCGGCATGGATGGGCTGCTGCTGTGTACACTGGCAGGGCATGCTCTTGAGGCTGCCTGGAGCCTGGCGCAAACACGAAATGTGCTGCCGAAAGTGAGGCACTTGTGTGTGCTCATGTGCTGTGCCTCCCACAGGTATTACCGTTCTCTGTTTGCTGTGAAACTTGTTTCCGAAGGGATTTTCCTGCTTGTGAGTATTAAATTAACCCCCTTTTCTCACCTTGTAGCTAGCGTGTGTGCTGGTCAGAAAGGAACAAGCTGTCAGGGATTGCAAACTGCCGCATTTAACTCACGCCACGAGAAGACGTCCATAAGCTGGATTTTATACTTGGAAGTTGTCATCAGCCGCCACTTTGGCTTCGTGTTTGCAGCACTTGGTCCCCTGTGTGTCGGCCACTGGAGGCCTGTTTGGAGAGAGAAGGGGGCTGAAGGCGAGAGAGGAGAGGGCTCCTGTCTGGTGGGACAGGGGAAGGGGTGCTGGGGCCCTTCCCGCGCTGTCCTGGCAGGCGACCTCTGCCCACTCCTCTATGGTGGCTGTAAGTTGTGCTGAGGGTGCCTGGCTGAGGACACATCGGTCCATGTCCCCCTGTGCTCTGACGATGGAGCAACCCAGAGGCATTTTGCAGCCACAGCCTCAGGCTGCCTGGCCCTCCTCTCCCGGGGCCTCGCGTCCTTCCATCTCATGTCGTGGGCACGGGGCTGCCCAGGGCCGCGAGGTGAGGGCTGGTGACCCTGAATAGCCAGGCTCTTTTTTGTTTTTACCTCTTTTTTGACTTCTGATGTAACTGGCACTGACTCCTGAGAAATCATCAGTTATGCCTCTTCCTTGATTTCCTTTCTCCCAGCTCTGGTCAAGCTGATGAGCTTGATGTCTGACCGCTGAGGCTGGCTCCTCCAGCCAGGTTGCAACCTAAGCCCTACCGGTAGCAGCAGTGACTGGAGGTGTTTCTTTGGGACTGTGGCTGTAAGGGGAAGGTGGCCAGTGGCTAGTGGGGAACGGGAGCTGACAGCATCCCTGGGGAGAGCCGGGATGGAGGCTGGGACCAGTCTGCCAAGACGGGGACCTGCAGGTGGGTGAGCAGAAGTGTTCCTCTGGCAGGTCTCTGCCGTGGTCAGAGAGGGAGGTGTCCGGCCAGCTCTGCCCCATGCAGGGCAGCGAAGCGAGGGCTGGCACTAGAGATTTCTTTGACAAATTCATGAAAAACCTCTTACCAACGTGAATCTGTTGCCGGGCAGCCCTTTGAAACAGAGGGTCGAGTTAACCGATGGTTTGTCATCAGCAAAGCAAAATGAGGTGGTGGTGGTGGTGGTTTTAGACGGCAGTTGCGGCGTGGTCAGGAGGAGATGGTAGCCTGTGCTGCTCTCTGCCTGGGCTTGGCAGCTGCGGCTCCCATAACCTCTGGCTTAATTGGGAATATAAAGCAAATGTATTTCATCTCTCAGCATGAGAGAGTAGATTCAGCTCTGAAAGCAGCAGCTGCCAGGTTGGGATCAACAAACAGATGTTTTCTTTTGTGTGACTGAAGCTCCTACCCCCTCAACAAGCTTAAAAAGGAGCTTTATTTATACACTTGTATGGTAGGAGAAACAGTTCCCTCACTTGATTGCTGTTTGCAACAATTCAGTTCTTCTGGGGATAAATTGCTTAGTGTTTAGCCTGACCATTAAGCTAATTTTGAAAGTGTTTCCTCTTGAACAGGCTGTAGATACCGTAGTCCTTCAAGACAATTTTTGCCAGGATTGAAGAATCGTTTCTGCAGCCCGTTCTCCCCTTGACGCATATTTATATCCCTTTTGGGACTGAACATTACTGGGTACTGTAATACATTGATTGGTTGTTTATATTTTGTTTTGGCTGAAATTACTTTGTCAGGAAAATCTATTCATGAAGAGCGTTGGTCAAGGAAAGAAATCGGAGTTGAGAGGGGAGGGATTTCATCTACCTGGTAGGAGTGAGTTTTCTTTCTGCTGTTTCCTAGATGTAGGGAGCAAGACTGACAGACCTCTCCCTGGTTCTCTTCCCTTGTTGTGAAGGATTTCACTATGACTCTGTACTTAAGGCACTACTGGAAAGATGAGCGTCTCTCATTTCCCAGCACCACCAACAAGAGCATGACCTTTGACGGCAGGCTAGTGAAGAAGATCTGGGTCCCCGATGTCTTCTTCGTGCATTCCAAAAGGTCCTTCATTCATGACACCACCACCGACAACATCATGCTGCGAGTGTTCCCCGACGGTCACGTCCTCTACAGCATGAGGTAATGGTGTAGCCCCACTGCTCCCGAGCATCCCCTGGGGCTTTGCTGTCAGTTTTGCTCCCGGTATGACTTTGGTGACCACCAGCACTGCTGCTGCCAACCCTGCTACTCCCACCGCTGATGCAGAGCCCTGTTTCCAGCATGTCCAGCACAAAATTCTTCACAGGAAGCTGCGAGAAACCATACTGTGGGCAATAACAGGATAATCTCCTCCCGGGGGAAAGCACTCCCCTAACTCTTTGCAGTCAG
>NW_009636188.1:52205-59981 GCF_000690535.1 Cariama cristata
CAGGAATGTTCATCCCGGGGTCAGTGTGTGATTAAACTGGAAGCTGCTGATATACCAGATGGTGACCTCTATAATTATCCTATTTTGCTTCCTGTTTGTCTAGAAAAACTTTTTTTTTTTTTTTCCCCAGCTGGTGTTTGCATGTTGATGTAAAGGTTTTAGTTTCTTGAAGCTGAAATGGCAGTATTAAAGATGCCCTATTGTCCCTGTTTTCTAGCAGATTTGTTGGCTGGAAGAATCCTGAGGCATGCCTGTCATGACCTGAAGGGTTACCAGCCTGCGGGTATGGGTGTATAATACTGGTATCAAGTGATACCATCATCAAGTGAACCAAACCACCCCAGGGGTGGGAGGACAAACCAAAACAACCCCAAAAGTGGGCCCAGAGGGGGACCAATGAGAGAACAGAGTCACCCTTCAGAGATGCTCTGTGTTGCAGAGTCTGGAGTCGGCCGGGCATCCCCAATGAGAGTCCAAAAGCTGGTAGAAAGTTCATGCAGTGAACTCAGTTTGTTTAGAAATGCAAAAGTATGTGCAGCATGGGAAGTTCTTGGATAGAGAGACTCCATTTTGGATAAAAATTATGACCTTTTTATATCACAGAGACGTAAAGGGGTGTAGGACACTACCACTTTGGGCCGCCAATAGGTGCTGTTAATTTCTGGTTTTCACCTTTGACAGCCAATAGATGATGATGTTTTCTGTTCTTTCAGACCAATTTTTATTTTCCAGACCATTTTCCACCTTTTCAGAAAATAAATTGCCTTTACAATCACTTTTTTTCCACTTATCAATGCTACCTCAGGATGTCTCCAGTTTCTAGGTACCCAGCTGCACCTCAAAGAGGCCGGCTGTGCCTCTCAAGGACGTGCCTGGTTCCTAGGCTGGCAGGCCTTTCTCTGTCCATACTTCTCAGCAGATATTTTCTTTTGCTCAGCAATTTCCCCCTTCTAACCAGGCCACCTTTATGGCTGCTCACATCAGCACCCCAGCAGATTTAATTTCCTTCAGAAGACTGCAAGAAGAGATGCGGAGAAAAATACACCTGCAGGGGAGAAAAGCTGGAGAGCCCAGACAAAAAGACATTTCCGTAGGACAGAAAATGTGCTCCTAATGTACAGTGACCTTTGAATGTTTTGTAGCCAAGGATTTCTGTTTTAGGATCCTGCTGGAACTTATTCACTTCAGCTATGGTAAAATAATTCTCAAAAATGAGGGAAGGTTCTCTATAAACTTTGATTCAGGAGGCTATTTCTCTGTGAAGAATGAGCATAGTGGGTGATATTGTCCCACGCAGAACAATATCCCACCGAACCAGGGATGACTATGAGACTTTGGTTTCATAGTCCAAATATAATTCTACTGAATTTATTAAAAAAAAACCTGGACAAACTGTTAAAACTCACAAAGAAACCTGTGTGTATGCAAGAAAGAGAGTATGCACCTTACGGGCACTTCATTTTGCCTAGCCTTAATGATGAAAATCCCATCTTGACCAAATGCTTAGGTACACTTTCTCTGTTCTGAACCCATTTAATAAATCTTTTTATCTCATGAAAGGTCTGATTATCCACACCTTAACTAAGCACCTAAAGATGCTGTGTATTTTATTAGAACTGGATGAGGATGAAGGTGCCATGTAGCAGGAGAGACAAGAAGGAGAAAGAAAAATGAAGAAGGAGGTTACATGTAAGCTTGGGTCAGCACCGAGGGGAGAAGAGCAGGAGGAGGGTAGGGACCTTCTTGACAGATGTTGCTCGGTGTTACTGAATATCGGTTTCCACGCTCACACCCCACAGTTCCCATGTGCTGAAGCCAGCAGCACGCCACTTGTTAGCAGCGCTCAACAACCAAAATGAAGGAACAAGTATTTTTAATAACAAACATTGGCTCTGTTCTGATCTGCTCATCTGCCCACGTGCAGAGTATTTACTTTCAAAATTTTCCGGGAGCCGTTGGAGAGGTAATGTGACTTTCTAATGTTACCCACAAAAGAGAAGGTTGTGCGTTAATCACAGCTGACCGCACAGGAGTTAAATGGATAATTTGATACGTAAAATCCAAGGAGAATGTGAATCTGCATGCTATTTGGGCCTGGTGGTGTTTAGGACACTCAGAACGTGATCTGGCTGACCAAGCATGGGTGCCCAGTAGTGCTGGAAATGCCGTCAGGCGTCTTGAGATGTCTGCGTGGCGTTGGCAGTGGGCTGGGGGACATTTCATTCCTCATTTGGGCCTTGGGCTTTCAAGGCCACCTGAACATTGCACTCTAATTGAGGAATATCTTATCAACGAGCTGAGTGTCTGTGCTGTCCCTGATTAACGAATCATTAATGACCATAGGTTGTACCACAGTTTAGGTGGCCCCAAGGAAAGAAAAGAGCACATTGTGATGACTGAGTTATACAATGCTTAAATGCTACACACAACTAGGGGAGGTCGTTGCTACAGTATACGTTCTGGAGCATATTCTATAAAAGCTTAAGTTTTGCTCATATGGCAAAATTTTTGCTCTAGCTTTATAGTCAAAATGAACAGCATGTGCTTTTCAGGGGTGATGAGTGCACAGGGCAGAGTAGGATTTGGATCACAATCCCTTGAACAGAAGAAAAGTTCTTTATCAACATCTGCAATGAATCTAGAAAATGGTTACAGCCTCTGAAACGATGACTCACAGCTGATTTGCCCCTACTAAATCGCAAATCTGTCCACAAGAGAAAGTTCACTGACCCACTGGAAAACTTGTTACGTAATGTTGTGCACAACTGGATTCATTTAAAAACTGGAGCTGTGACTGCTGCCGCTCTTTAGCTAAGACATGAACTTAGCAGAGGCAAATCTCACTTGTTGAAAAACAGCTGCACCCATTTCACACCCCCTGCCCCAGAAATACACCCCTCAGATTAAAAAGATTTGATCGAGGACTGAAAGAAACTGCTTTTGCCTTGATAATCTATATACTGGAGGAATTTTGTGGCTTGCAACAAGGATGATCATGTTCCTCAGGCTTGGGTCATTGTTGAGGTGACTATAGAGGGAACTGAGCAATGGGGAAAATGAGGAATCCTTAATCAAACTGGACATAAGGGAACCTTTGAACATAAATAGTGAAGTTATTTTATGTTGTTGTCTTAAAAAAAATTTGGATATAACACACAGTAGAAGTATTCATACTGACATTAGTATTACTGTCATGTCCAAGACAGTGCTTTAGCTCCTAGATAGGTACTGAAATTACAGCTTTTTTTGGAGTTTCTGTGTATAATCGATCTCGCTTGGACTTGGAGAATTGATAGGTGTTTTCCTGGGGATTTTATGCTAACATTATGCATAATTGCTGGCTTTAAAGCTGCAGAATGATTCATCCGTGACATCATTCTCCCTTCATTGCTCCTCATAGACACCAACCTTTCTCATTTTTGACTTCTAGGATCACAGTGACAGCAATGTGCAACATGGACTTCAGCCGCTTCCCCCTGGACTCTCAGACGTGTTCTCTGGAGCTGGAAAGCTGTACGTTGTACCTGTGTTTCCAGCTAGATGTGCTCCATGGCTGGCTACACAAACATAGACTGGACACATTTTAGAATACAGTGTATTTTAAAGCCTGAAAAAATAATTCGAGTTACTAAGAGTCTTTCTATTGACTCACTGTGTTGTGTATCTAGCCCTTATGCTGCAAGACAGGGGAATTTGCAAGGAAAGCATCTTTGTATGAATTTTAGTAGATGACACTTTCAAATAAAACACCAACAGAAATGTTCAACATATGCCGGTTCTCAGCAGCTTGCTGATGAGAAATCTGGAGAAGTTTGGCTCTGTTCATTGCTTCTGACAGGAAGATGGTGCTTTCAAGTGTCACAGTAAAAAGATGATTGTAATGATCATTGATTTTCTCTAAATTTCATCACCAATGTGGTCTATGTATGATATAATCCTGATCCTGCAAACACTGTGACCTGGGCTCAGCTTCTTTGGGAAGGAGTTCTTCTGTGGAGAAAGTGATGTGAACAGTAAGATTTTTCGTGGCTGTTCAGTAAACTTTCTCCAGGGTGTAGCAAGACTAACATCTAGTTGTTTTGAGGTCCTCCCAGCTATTTAACTGAAATTTTCCTCTACGGACAACAGAATCACAGGGTAATTTAGGTTGGTCTAGAGGTCAGCTGCTCCAATACCCTGCTTAGAGCAGGGAGAGCTTTATAATGGGTTGCTCAGGGCTGTGTCCAGTTGGGTTTTGAACATCTCCACAGTAATGGAGGCTCCACAACTTTTCTGTGCAACCTGCTCAAATGTTTAACAGCTCTCATCCTGAAAAAGTTTCCATTTACCCGCTTGTAAAAAAATCCTTTGCTGCAACTTGCATCCCTGGCCTCTTATCCTTTTGCTCTGCGTCTTGGAGAAGAGTCTGAGCAAAACCTTCTGCCATCTTCTCTATGACCCACAGCAGGGCAGCTCTTGGACCCTGCCACAGACTGCTGTTTCTTCCAAACCCAGCTACCCCAGCCTCCTGTCTTACGCCATGTGTGCCAACCCCCTGATCAGCTTGATAACCCTTTTTTTCATTCCCCATAAAAAAAAATTCCTGCTACCTAGTGTGCTAATTCTTTAAGTTTTTCATTTACAGTCTTCAAATATTTCTAGACTTTTGCTTCAAATCACACCTGTCACTTTTGCTTTTACCATTCTAAGATAGCTTGAGGTGCCTGTGGTTTCCTCCTTCCTCTAAATTCAGGTGATTGAGCCATGACTATTTTCTGAGTTATTCTTATCAGTTAGCAATACCTTGTCTATGATTTTTGATATGTGATGCTCAGAAAAGTACCATTCTAGCTGACATTTCATCAGTGTGGATGTGTTTACCTGAATAAGGATGACCTGGATTTTGTTGTTGTTGTTTTTGTTGTCATGGCATACCATACGGCAAGATGTTTTTAACTTGCTGTTGTTAGCAAACTTATTTGTGGCATTACTTCATGCCAAAGATGCCTTTGTGTTTGTTAATTTTTAATGGATCTATTAACTTTTGTTTCCCCTCCAAGCTAAAGTCACATTACATTGTGTTTTTTCTTTCTCTAAGATGCTTACACTGATGAAGATCTGATGCTATATTGGAAAAATGGGAACGAATCTCTGAAAACCGATGAAAAAATTTCTTTGTCTCAGTTTTTGATACAAAAATTCCACACTACTTCGAGACTGGCTTTCTACAGTAGCACAGGTATTGACCTTTTCTAATGTAATGCTATTGCTAAACCTAATGCTGTATTACCTACCTGTGAGAGAGCTCTTGAGATTATATGTCACTGAAATGTAGTCTCCACGGTCTGGACAACATGTGTTTTGAAAGATCAGTTTTCTCTTTTCACTGCCCTTTAGAAAGAAAATATCAATAGAAAGATCTTGTCTCTCTGTGTACCATCCAGGATGTTCTCACTGATTCCGGCTTTCCTCCTCTCTCAAAGGTTGGTACAATCGCCTCTATATAAACTTCACTTTACGCCGACACATCTTCTTCTTCTTGCTCCAAACCTACTTCCCCGCCACTCTCATGGTGATGTTGTCCTGGGTGTCCTTCTGGATCGATCGCCGAGCGGTTCCTGCCAGAGTCTCTTTGGGTGAGAATAACTCTAACAAGCCATGACTGTGTGAAAATCTTTGGATGTGAAAGTTTTGGCAGGAAAGGGAACTGTTCATTTTGATGGTTAAAGATATTGGGCAAGCAAATGTTTGTTTTATCTGATGATTAATATAATGTAAAACTTGCAGTTTGTCTTAAGGCCTTCATCGCTAAGCAGTCCTCCTGATCTATACTTAACTCAGGACAGAAACGGCTGTGGTTTTAAAAATAGAGTTGGGCAGAGAAGAGAGGTTTCAGTATTTACGAGTCAATGAATACAGATTTTTCCCTGTTGTCCAGTCCTGCAGTTCTGCGACACACATTGCCATCGGTGAGGGTAGAGTTTCACAGGAGTTTGGGCCCCTACAGGGAGTTAAAGGCTCCCGTTGGTACGATTTTCACGAGTGCCTTTCATGAGCAGGATCCTGCCACGTCCCAGGTGCCACAGCGGGTGTCCCAGCCCGGGTATGTGCCTTCCCAACCAGGCGGCACTGGTGCTGTAGCCGGTGGTTTTCTCCAGGCTGCCTGGAGGGCCCCAACGTGGCACATCTTCACAAAGCTGGGAAAGAAAGGCACCAAGGGATCTAGTCCCATCAGCACCTGCAGACTTTGGTGTCCCTCCCGCTGGTGTGCCTCTGGGGACAGGCAGGACATCTCTGTAACATCAGGCCTCAGACAACAGCACGGCAGTCAAGGGAACCTGGCTTTCCTCTCACATCTGCAGTGCTGAGGATGAGAGGCCACCAGCCCCAAGGCAAGGCAGAGGTTGGGTTTCTCCTCTCCCAAGGGTGCTTGGCACTGAGGGTCCAGTGTTTCTGGGGTAGGGCGGTCTCGCTTTTGAGGGAGTGGGGAAGCAAAGGAGGAGCTGCTTGAAAATCCTACGCACACCGATCTGCCTCTCTGGACATCAGAAACCCATCAGGAGGAGCTTTGTCTGTGTCAGGACCGGAGGAAGTTCTTTCAGCTGAGCGTAAAAAGAGCTGATTTGGTTATTGCTCTGCGCATGGGTTAGAGGAAGACAAAAATGTAATAGGAAAAATCTCTGAATGTTAATACTAAAAGCTTCCAATACTAAAAGCATAAAACCAGTATTTTAGCCCACAAGTTTGTCTCACTTAGAGAGCTATGCGCTGCAGCAAACACATCAGAAGAGGCAGTCAAGAGTCCGCTGTGCTGAGAGAGAAGTGTTCAGTGGATACTATTTTTTAAAAAAAATAGATCCTGACGAAAAGTGAACAACAGTAGCTGTGTTTACAGTGATCACTGTTTTGAAATGGCTGAAGTAACTGTGAATGCTTTTTGGCTCTGTTTTCTCTATTTAAGCGGTTACAAAACTATTTCTAAATCTTTCTCTCCAATATTTGTAAATCTTTCTCACCATGATGATCCAAAGTATATACTATTTTGCAGGATTTTATCTATATCTGTCTAAATATATATACACATACACACCTGTGTGTGTATGTATACACACATACACATGTGTATATATACACATATTCATATATATGTATATAAACATAAAGATAGACGTATGTTTATAAACACATGTACATGCACACATTTATATATATAATACAGTGGTGGTGGTTCAAAACTTTTTGATTCCCACAGCTTGAACTGTAGACAAATATTCCTAGAGGTAAAAACATAATGCTTTTCTTTTGCATGCTTTCATGCAAAACATTTTATCATTATTGCACATCCTTTTTAAGATCAGCGATTCCGATCAAACCCTCTTTAGCTGTGACCAGAAGTCAATACTAGGCTGCTTCCCGGCAGTGCCTGTAACACAGATAGGTACAGCCGGGAGACAGGAGTCCTTGTCACCCCTGGGCTGAGCAGACCTGGCTCTAAGGACTCTGTTAAACCCTAGAGGTTAAGGAGAGCGTTAAATGCTGTTCCTAGCAAAACGATAGCTGCTCCGTTGCTCCTCAAAACTAAACCCATCATGCACACAGAAGTGCAGGCAGTGGAACAGATCTGCGTTGGCAGGAGAGATACTTACCACAAATTTATTTCATATCTAACATCTCTTAGAGCTTCATGTAGAGCATAATTTCTGTTTTTCTGGAGACAAAAGCCTTATGGACTGTATCAGTCAATAACATTCATTCCTCTTGTTTCTTTCCAGGGATAACCACCGTGCTGACCATGTC
>NW_009636189.1:0-2639 GCF_000690535.1 Cariama cristata
AAGGCCAGGCTGGATGAGGCTTTGAGGAATGTGGTCTGGTGGAAGGTGTTCTGTCCATGGCAGGGGAATTGAAACTAGATGATCTTTAAGATGCCTTCCAACCAAACCATTCTATGATCCTATGATCCTATGATCAAATGCAGTCTCCATACAGTAGGTGTTTAAATTTAAGTGAGATGAATTCTATTCTCAGGTATACTAGAAATAAGAGCTTTAATCTGGGAGTATTTTTCTGAATATAAAGAGATGCCCAGTCTTCCCTTGACTTGGACATGTGGAAGAATGAATATCATTCTTCTGCCCTCTTAATTCTGATTTCAGCTGTAGTGAATGGAGAGAAAACCAGGACACTGCATGATTCTGTGTATTGCACACCTGGAAACAGAGAGAGTAAAGGTTATGGAAAAGCTAATGAAAACCCTGAATCTTAGTATTCAAAATAGAGTGGGGCTGGTCCAAAAAAGCTATGAAAATATTTGCTGATTTGCCCCTGTGAAACAAGGGACACTGGAATAAGGAAAGTGACTGTGTAGCTGCCACAGTCTTACTGAAGTCGTGGACATACTAAGGTGCCTTCAGACTGAGGAAGGGAGAAAAAAATCTGATCCTTATTCAGGCACAAAACTGCAGTGCTCCCTCACATATTCTAAATATCAGAAATGCCAGGATGAAGTCAATGTTGCAGTGAAGTATTTCTTTAATGGTCACTAACTTTTATGGGTCACTGGGAGTGAATAATACCTGTATAGGCATCGGTTGTCCTGTGCAATGCCATGTAGTCCCATTAAAAAGTGATTTCAAATCAGATGAGTCCAAATCTAGCAAATGAACAACCCAAGGGGGAAAAAACCCACAAACCAACAACACTGTTAGGTCAAAAAGCCTTTACCTCTCCTGACTCAGTTGTGCCAAGACTGATCTAGCTTCTCTCTACAGTGAAGCACCTTCCATTAGAGAGTCTCAAATTAATAGCTTACAAGAGAAATAGAAGTATGTTGTAATCTTTAATTCAAATGTAGATTTGTGTAAATATCAGTATCCAAATCAAAATCAAATCCAATATGTGCCTTCTTGCATGATCAAGAGACTAATTGCAACTGATCTGAAAACTTGTCTGTGAATATGCATACCTATCCACATCATGGAATAAATACCCGGTTTCAATCCAATGCTGGGTTTCTATGTCTGTTATTTAAATTCAGTGGTTTAAAATTTATACAGATTTTACTCAGAATTAAATAAAAAGTATCCCTCTATACTCACTTTACTTAGCTCAGCTCTCCTCTCAGTGTGCAATAATGAGGGAACTCATATACTTTTTGCCTTGGGCATTATAACTTGTTGCTCTGTTTAGAACCAGTCTGCACGTTATTACTTTAAGTACTTGTTGAATTTAAAAGTAAACATAGTGGTTTTTTGACAACACATCAGTATTTTATTTTTTTTTCAGACACTCTCTGTCTTTGCTTATTCTCCATCACCAAAACTTTAATTGATGCCAGTCAGAATATGCAACATTACAAAAAGTAGAATTCAAACCAAGCTTTTGCAAATGTTTTCTGACATCATGAGAAAATGAAATGCAATCAAAGGTAAAAACAAATGTTGGATTCCAGGCACTAGACTGAAAGCAGCTAGTTGCATTACCGAGGTGACACTAAAGGTCCCTGTGGGAAGGTGCTCAGTGAAGAGCAATGAAGCAGCCTTTGTAAGCTAATTCCCAGAACAGCAGTGGTCTGACACTGCCCAACAGCAAAGGCAAAGAAGGGTATAAAAAGGAGTGTAGGAAACTCAGTATGTTATTACTATGCCATAGAAACAGAAGGCCATTTTCATGGGAGTTATAAGTGAAATGATGACAATAATAATTTTTATGTTTTTTTCTTCTCCTGTTTTTAGACCTGTTTTAAGGGAGGTTGTAATAACAGCCACACATCATGTGAAAACTGGAATTACAGGGACATGGAGATTTTGCAGTGTCATTCCTTTTTACTGTCATGCGTTTGAAGACACAACAGAGTAGAGGTGACTTATTCTGTGTGGGTGTCTCTCTCTTATCCAAGTACTAGATTTTTCTCTTTTGGCCCATCTCAGTTGTGCATGCCAAATGTTTTGATATATATTCTCTTCATGCAGCACTCTTTCAGTCAATTACAATTGAATGTTTCTCACTAGATTTTTTTTCAATAAGACTTAATCATTTTCATGGAAGATTTAATTATCCATCTTCCTTTGAGGAGAATAAATCTATTTTCTTGATGTTTAGCTAAATTAAGGCATTGTGGTTTAAAGAAAAAAAAAAGTATAATACAGTTTGCATACTGATCTGAGATTGAAAGGAGAGCAACCTTTGTAAGGATGGAATAATCTATTTTAAAAATTAATTAAGGGCAGGTTGTGAACTTCTCTTGGGTGTCATATTCACTAGGACTGAACATGTGCCAGTGCACATGAAGAACTCTTGATTTAAAAAAAAATTTATAAACTCAGGAATTTAAAAGAAAGAAGCCTTTGAACCATTGAGTCCAACCTTTGCTATCTTGAACAGATTATCTTCTTTTATATAAAACTTTTCGTATACCATCCCGATAACATGCTCATTATTATTTATATATATTATTTTTAATTTTATGAATTTT
>NW_009636189.1:2670-18692 GCF_000690535.1 Cariama cristata
CTTTAGAACCTCGCTACTCTGGTGGTTAGAGTCTATGATTTTCCAGATTCCTATACTCAGATTGATCTCATGATGACATTGTCTTCTGTAGTAAAAAGAAAAAAGACAAAAAAAAAAACCCAAACTAAAAACACCACAAAAATTAAAGAAGCTCTTCCCAATGTCTGTTCCCTTCCTTTGAAGTGTTTATACAGCAGTCTCCTTGAAGAGTTCATATGAGCTTTCAGCCTACCTTGTTTAACCTTTTTTTTGCATGAAAGTTTCTCCATTCCCTGACCAATCTGATAGCTTTTTCTTTATACTTCTTTGAGTTTCTACTGAATAGGAAGAGGAGTCTTACTTTTCACCTTCTGATAAACATTTTTTTTCTACAATTTTAGGATAGAAATTGGATATAAGATAGATTTTTCAGTGTATTATGATGTTACAAATATACTTTGAGGGGGATTTTGTTCAGCAAAGTATGAATTATACTGTTGTTTGTATAGTGAGTGTACAGCTTTCAGCTCAGGGATAATTTGTGCAGTTATTACCAACTTGAAAGCAATAAAGTAATTCTAGTCTGTTAAGTTCAGATGAATGTATCTTTTTGTACAGTTGTACAAAGAGGAGCTTAGAAAGCTGTTTTGTTTTAGAATTAGTGCTGTACTGTCAAGTTTCCTGTAAGTATAAGGGTTATCAGATCCTTCAAGAACTGTTCTAAAACTGTTTAAATGTTTCCAATTTACATTTATCTAACACTGTAAGTCTTCTATGTACACACAAATTTAAAATTCAGTTTGGAGAAGAATCATAATTTGAAAATGAAGGTAAATAATATAAAAGGAAATACCAAAATTTGCCTATATGAATTAAAACTTAATAGCAAAGTGTAAAGGAAAAATAAGGGATGGCAGGTATTCTTTTATATCAATGTGTCAAAAGGCAATAATGAAGGATTGGGGTGGGTTAACCTTTGTCAACAGCCAGTCTCCCACCCAGCTGCTCACTTGCTCCTCCTTCTCAGCAGGACAGGTGGATAAAATAGGGTGAAAGCTAATGGGTCAGGATAGAGACACTTTGGTATGGGGTCCTCCACAGGCTCCAGGAGAATCTCTGCTCTGGCACTTGAAGCACGTCCTCCCCCTCTTCTCTCACCTTGGTGCTCACAGGGCTGCTTCTCACATTTTTTTCCACTCTCATCACTGCCATGCTGCATTTTCCCTGAGGCACTGCCATCTTGGCTGAGGAGCTCAGCTGTATCCTGTGGTAGGTCCGCTAGAGCCAGTTGGAATGGGCCATGTCCATCCAGGCACACCTGGGCAGCTGCACCTGCTACAAGATTTTTTCCTTAGGAATCCAGTATCTAACACCACATATAGCTCCCAATAAAGAAGAGTTCCTTTTCAGAATTAAAATATATTTTTAAAAGGCTTAAAATGCTTGATTTCAGACATATCTTACTAAAATAACCAAGTAATTCGAATTGTTTCTCACCAAATGATTGATAATCAACAACATTTTGAAGTTCTATTGTAAGCTTGTCTTAAAACTGCCATATACTTAAAGAATAAACTTTAAGTATAGATTTAAGTGGGATGTACACAGAAAGCAATGGATTTGCTTGCTTTTTCCTACAAGGAAGCCCACAGAAGAAGTTCAGATAATAGAAAAGGAAACTTTATGAACATGCTTGAGAAAGTTTGCAGTTTTAGCCCACAAGTCTCTGTCTCTTTGTATTTTCTGGATCTTTTTTCTGACATGTAGCCGCCATATATTTACTGGAAAATGCATGCAGTTACTTGAAGAAGGTGAAGTTATTTCTTGGACTGAGCACATAAAATTGAACTTACAAATCTGACTGAAATTCAGAGTATATTACAGTCCCACTTATTAGGTTATGATTGTGCTGAAATTTTACTCTCTCTCTAGAACTTGAATTGCATAAGCCTGGTGTCTCTGAGGACTGACAGAGAATAATACAATCTACTTAATTTAGGAGCTAATTTGAAAAAGTTTTTTTCTTTTTTTTTTTTCTTTTTTTTTTTTGTTCTTCATGCTGCCTTAAGTGGACTATCTTCCCTTTTCTTCCAGAATTGCTCCTGTAGTTGTGATGATACAAAAAATTACTTAGCCATGGAGCGAGCTTCATTACTTCTCAACTGAATCACTTCCCTTGACTGTTTTGATGCATGATTCCCTCTCAACTGTTTCACTAGCTGATCAAGTGGCTCTTCTCTGGAAATGAGTGATGAGTAGTAGAAGGAAAAGGCTGCTTTAATGTTTTTAATTTGCCAGAGAGAGAGAGACTAGTCAACTCCTTTTACATATCTGGGGAACATCATAACCATCATGTCCAGAAGTCTTCTATTGATTATAAAGTAAATTGATAAGAAATATGGGGTGCCTTTATCCACTTTCCATTTGGTCTAGCTAATCTCTGCCCCAAAAGGGAGCACACTAATATTTTTACATAAATAAGTAGTGATTACTGGGAACTGGAAGATAGGCATAGAAAAGTTTAAACCCACATTTGAAGAAAATATGACTAAATAAAGATACGCCTTGATTAAAAGTAACGCCAGCTTTCCTCTTGAGGTTATATAGGCAAATGTGTCCGAATTACAGGGTGAAATGACAAGCTAATGCCAGGAAATTTGACTCAGGAGCAAAAGGAGTAGATCTTAGGTTTTGGACATAGGTCTACTTCCTCTATCTACATTTTACATTAGACTATTACTAGATTTAAAAACAGAATCAATAAAACTAACTCTGAGACAGAAGAGAATAATCTCACAGCTCCACACATTATCTTCTGGAGAGATTTAGTCTTTAGCTGACTAGCTTGCTTTCTTGGCTGATACAGCACAGCTCCAACAGAAGGGTAGAAAATGTTTCCTTGCAGGGTATTTCATGGCATTATGAGCAAGATCCCCTTTGCCTGTGGAAAGGTGATTTCAAGTCTGTGTAGACTTGCATATAATTCTTTGAGCTGATATGTGCAGACTGGCTTGAGTTCAGATTGTAAGATTTCTGCTTCTGAGACAAATGCTCTAGAAATTGTGTAAGTTCTTGAACATCTCCTCTCTTATGCTCTGCCTCTGTTAGCAGTTTGTTCTTAGACAGTAGTTGAACACACTGAAGAAAAAAAGCTTGGTGGTGTCAGTTTGTTCCTTGTAAACTCAGTGAAAGAGATACAGCTAATTAGATGAGCAGCTAATCGGGACTCTCTTTCCTGTATAGACACTGGACAATAATGTCTAATATAAGTGGACATGATCCTCAACTGCTTACTTTTTTATTTAAGAAAATTTTAATTCTTTTCAAAAATAAATGCCTGCAATTAATATCCTAAATTTGTATTTTTGAATTTAAAGAGATGGCTTGAATTCCAAAAATGCTAAGTAACCAAATTAATTAATTGTAAGCTTCTAGCAGCTGAAAATCTTGGTTCATTATACAAACACAGGCAGAGGAACTCACATCTGAACATGTATATCCCTCCAGTTCACATCTTGGAGAGATGGGATTATAAATGTCCCCTTGGGAAAAAAACAACCAAACAAGTTGAAAGCAAACTTCATTTACTCAAAATACAGTTTTGTTGCTGTAGCATTCCGTGTATTGTATTCTGCTACATCACTGAAAATTTATTCATATTTTGCTTTTGTGATTTTAATGAATGCTTCTATTATGTTAATAGTACACATTTATATATAAAATATTGGAACATCTATACGCGAAACAGTACCCTGAAGAAAGTGGTTCACTGTCTTCTGAAAAATGTTAGGAAGAGAACTTTAAAAAGGTAGGTAAAACCAGATGGATTGTGTTTGAAATCAGTGGCCTCATGTAAAGAATGAGGTTTCGCTCTTGGCGTCTCTTTTACCCTTAGGTTTGCTCTCTAGAGATTCTACATCCTGTGTAGGTCAAACTCAACAAGATCAGATTCAATGCAGACAAAGACCTTATCAATAAAGTTGATTATTTATGGATTATTGTATAATAATTTGTGTAATAATTGTACAATAATCTGTCTTAATAAGAAAATTGAGGACATTTTATGAAAGTTGTTTTCCACTGTCTCTTGTCATGGGTGCAAAAAAATGTGTGGGGAAAAAAACCCTGTGATTCAGCTATTTTGATTTTAATTTTCTAAACGACATAGTAACCTGTTCTATACAGGATATGAGTTACTTTTGTTATTTGCATTAAAAAGGGTTTCCTTATTTCCGTGTCATTGTTTCTGGTCTTTACCTTTTTCTTTAATACCTCAATAAAGTGTCATATGTATAATATGGAAACTAGAATTCTTCGTGTTTAGTGGTTTATATATTTTTTTGAGTTTGAAAAGCATCAGGTTGCTCTAGATGCCAGTAATTTCAATTATGTTTTGTATATTTTGTACCAAGTTTAAATTAGCCTGGACAATAAAAAAAGCCTGATTCTGCACCATAACCAGAATCCATGCGTTATTCAAGTGGTAGTTACTTCCCCTTATACTCACTTAAAATAACCATTTTTACTAAGAACCTTGATGAATATACTTGTTGATGTTACCTGAAATAGCTAAAGTGGTTTTCATGACCATAATATTTTGTAATTCCCTAGTTTGGGGATTTTCAGATACTGATCAAGTTAAAATGCTCCCGAAATCTGTGCGTATACTCATGATCATATATCACCATGATTATTCCAGATAAATCCTTATTTAACATTTTATTGCTTGTGAAAGTAAGTACTATTTTATTTCATTAGAAATTTCTTAAGGACTTTGCCAATGTCTAGTATGAAAGGGAGGAATCTTCTTTTTGAACTCCTCCTAGTTTTTGCTGGGTTGTCTCTGAGTACAGATGAGGTGATATGCTTTACCAACAAGTATGTATGTTCTGGAAGCCTTTTATTCATATTTTATTCTAACTTTGTTCTATTTAAACTTCATTGACTTCTATGACTCATATCAGGCATTAGAGGAAAGCACAATCTTACGATGATGGAAAAAAACATGGAGAACAATTGTGGATGGGCTGTTTCCTCAGAATCAGTCTTTGGAGGAGGAGGGGATGTATTTTGTCATATGAGCTTACATACATACAAGGGCTACACCCCTTGTTTCAGTATTGTCACTATATGAGAACAAATCATGTCATTGTATTCTAACAGTTCTCTTATTCCCATACAGAACAATGTACATTCAGAATCTGATTTAAACTGTGTATATCCTTGGTTTCAGTTCTATCCAGGAAGGCACTTTATAGACCTCTTTAATAGTAAGAAAAATGTATGGGAGATTTTGAAATTTTTAAAGAACCTTTTAGAAGACAATTAATTTCTACTAATATAATTTTTGAATGTTTCTCATTAAAGAAAACCTTCCTTTATGCAATTTCCATATTTTGTGTTCTCACTTCTCTCTTTTTTTTTTCTGCCAATTTTGGTTCATAATACTGAAAAGGGAAGGAAAACAGGGAAATGAAAAAAAAAAGAAGGAAAAAAAGAACATTTTGTTTTCCCCAATTTTGCCAAAAAGAAATAATTTTCAGATGTGGAGAGAAACGTCTTTTTGAACACTAGAAATTAGAGAATTTCATGCTCAGAAGTATGCTGTCCACAAAATATGTTTTACCTGAAGTATGTATCAAAATTGTACTGATTCATGTTAAACTTTAAAGACTGTGTTCATCAGTTCCACTAGCTAGATATTTTTTCCAAATAGGTTGTCAACAATAATATTGGATGATATTTTGTTAAGGATTCAGATCCTGATTCTCAGAAAGGCTATAGCATCCAACATTGAAAAGTCTAAATATGGAGACAGATTTGGAAAGGAGCTAAACTCTCCACCTATTAAAGGATCCATTGGGAAAGAATTCTATAAATTCTGTTACTCAGTGCTGATACTAAAAATATATAGAAGGAAAAGAAAGAAAGAGAAAGAAAGAAAAAGAGAAAGGAAAAGGACCTTGGAAAAACTACCTGCAATTGTAATTGCAAAATAATTTTGGAAATGTAGTCTCTTCTTGTGGAATGGAATTATAGTATAACAGAAAAATGTTTTCCTAACTGCATCAGAAAGTGGTTATTTTGCACTCTAGAATATATTGTTTTATATTACAGATCAATTTATTTTTGGATGCATGAGCCACAAAAGTAACCATTGATGTTCTCACTAGTGAATGACTTAATAATACACCAGTTTAAGAGCCTCCAATTTGCTGTGCAGCAGCTGGAGACTGGCCACACGTGGACCATTTTCGGCTGAATGGTATATCAGAATGTCTCAGCACAAATTGTGGGCAGAATGGAAAATACTGACCAAAAGTCAATCATCGCTAGATCATATAAATAGCAATCCAAGTGAGACCCTTTGAGCTCTCTGGGATCACAGCAGGCTGTGTGACCCAGTACCTCCCCCTGAATTGGCATGCCTATCAGAGTAAGTTTTGTGAGGATTGACACATTAAACAGTGATGATTTTGCGAGGACTCAAAGGCCTGATTTCGCGAGGTTCGCTGAGGGACTGTTGATGAATGCAGGTATACAAAGTATGAGTAATTCATCAAACTCACGAAAAGGGAAATTTTCATCACATGTTAACCTCTTTGTGTGCGTGTGTGAAATTTGACTCAGAACTGTTCGTCTGTCTGTGAGACGCGATTTAACTTCCATCTGTGTGTGCAACCCTACTGTAAGTTTTAGGTGACCTTGCCATTCTCGAATCTTAACAAAGTCTCTATCTTGATTGTAACAAATTCTATTGAATCTCTCTGTTAAACTGGCTATTGATTAAGTGCTGTTAAGAATTACACGCCCTAATCTTGTACAAAAAGAAAGAAATCCTGAATTTCTGCTAAACCAAAACTGTGTAAAAACATCATGTTCATGATGATGATACAAAGGATTGATTGTGCAGGTACAATCCTTTAGACATAAACCGTTGACGAAGTCTGGGACTAAGTCTGGATCCAACTGCACCTAGACTCCTATCTGAGAAGGCGTTTAGAAAGCAAGGGGGTCCTTTCTGAACCTTGTAACTCAATGGGGAGGCCTCCCTGACAGTTTATCTGGCCCTGTCCTCTACACAGCAAATAATTTTGTTAAGTCATTATCACATTTACTATCAAACGTTCTAAATTGCTGTTTTAAACATATTGCTGCTTTTCTCTTGCAAGTGAAGTGCATCATGCCCTCTGGGACAGCTGTGAAACTATAAACTAGACTGGGTCTTACTATGTACTGTAACCCCTTTCTAATGGTACTTGGGAAAATTTTGATACAAGTAGCAGAATTTATAGTCCTTCAGTGTCATGAAACAGAGTGTAAACAGTCTGCATATCTAGGTATTGAAATCCCCTGCAAATGCATTTTAAATTTTGCTACCGCAAGCTTGAAGAAAGATATAGTCATTATAAATACTCATTGTGTCTGATGTCTGATGAAGGCTAGCAATAAAATATGTGGTTTTGTTTTTGAGAATGAGAAAGAGCTAGAATTTGAGTCATAATGGAACATGAACACTATGTCATGATAGAAAGGAGAAGAGTATTATAACTTCAGGTTAACTAGTCAGTCAAGTAAGGAGTTGACACCTGTTCTAACAAAGACATATTCACCTTTCTAAGAGAGTGAGGAAGTGAGCCAGTGCATGTTTTAATTAAGGAGAATGGGTGAACTGTCTCTAATGTCATGGAGGCACACCAGTATTTGCTGCACAGAGAGCAAGTTCAAACAAAACTGTTGGGGAGAACCTCCCATCAAGTCACGAGGTTCAGAGAGGACCCCCTTGCTTTCTAAACTCCTCAGAGAGGAGTCTAGGTGTGACTAAATCTACTCCTAGTCCTAGACTTGGTTAACAGTTTATGTCTAAAGGATTATACACACGCAATCAAATAAGGCAGATGGCCAGGTGAAAAGGGGAATTTATTTGTTTAACCAAAGTTGAAAATCAGGATTTTAAAAAAAGGATAAAATAAAAATGTGTTTTTAATCAAGGTAATTTTGCACTTCCAACAAACATTAAACTACAGGTTCAGAATACCATGTGGAATTCAATTACCAGACAGCTCAGGGGATCCCCAAACTTTGGAATAATAATCCAAAATGCACAATCATTCACCTATAACATGAGGGCTCTTAACCTCAAGGAGTTTCCTTAGGTGGTGTCCCAACCTAAGGGGAGAGTCTCCAACCACAGACCCACTGCTCTGAGGACTGACTCAATATGGCTCCCCAGCAGGGCTCCATGTATACTGTGGATGGAATCTGATCTGTGGTTATATATGGTCAATGGGCTAGAAAATTCTCTTGACTGGAGCATTTGTTTGGCTAAGGGCCTAGTCTGTTGACCAAGGGGCCCTGCCTTTCCTGTCCCCCTGACTGATGGGTCCATCAGTAAGGAAGTTCCTGGTGGTGTGGAAAAGGAGGGAGGGTGTACCTGTCACAGTAAGAAAAGTAAGAAGTAAAGTTGCTTTGGAGAAAAATGTTAAATGCATGCAGATACCTAGAAGGACTCTGAAGATGAGACTTCCTCCCTCGGGATGGTGTTGTCTCTGAGGTGTAAGCTATATAAAAAAGATATTTATGAAAGGCTTGTTTCAGGAAAGGTTACAATCAGTTGGATGGAGGAAGAATTTCCTATTTATTCTTAGTCTAGTAGATTAACTAAGTTTTCCTTAACTTCCTCACCTGTGCCTCTATTTTGCTACTGTGATCTGTAGCAAAACATCACAGTGGGTGTTTTGTGCATAAATACCTTTATTTATCTTTAATAGTCACTAGGTTCTTTAAAAAATGTGCTGTCAAAGTATAAAGTTCCCTGTTACAAGATGCTAAAAGTTTTCATGTATTTCGAGAGAGACTGAACAAGTTCATACAGAAGAAATCCACTGAGGATTACTGGAAACATGAAAATGGTGTTGGGATCAAGGAATTCTTGTGTTGCAAATACTTGAAGGCTAGGAAAATGTGTGGTGGAAGTATCATATATGGTTGTCTGATTTTCTGTACTTGTAGCTACTCATCTGCTTTTGATTACAGTCATAGGCATGACAGTGGGTTTTATATTCCTAACTAAGCAATTCTTTTAGTCTTTTTTGGGGGGTAAACAATTAAATACTCCTTACCCAAGGGTTTGACAAATAAGCAAACAGGGCAGTGGGAGCCTTTACAATTTTCCAGATCCCTGGGACATCTGTGCTAGTCCAACTATGTCCTAGGAGACTTCCCGTAAAAGGATATTTGAGAGTGATTCTGGCTATATAGTGAAGCTTAAACACTCATATTTTTTTCCCAGTCTTTACAATAAAGTAATATTTTTTTTGGATACTTTCTACAGTAATCCTGTGAAGCAGCTGTTTTTCTCCAGATGCGCTTTGAGCTATATGCTCAGTAGTGAAGCCTCACAACTAGAGGATATTCTCTGCTTTTGAAAAACGCTCATATATGTAACAATAGGATTGTGTCTGAGCAAAAGGTTGGAAAGCTTCAGTCATATACAATGTTTATATGTCATTAAAACCCCCAAACCCTTGATAGTTCTGATAGCTAACCCTGACAGGCCTGAATGGCTTGAGGAAAAGCTCTCATAACCAAATTCTGTCATGAGCAATTCCATTTCCTCCTCCTAGCTGCAGGGCAATTTCCTTAACCAAGACCTTCATCAGACCTTTGGCTTTATGTGGGCCTAGGAGTCCAACTAAGTGAGTTTCTTGCAGAATGGAGACATGAAACTTCACTTTTCTCAGGAGAATGGCACTTAAATCATAGAAGAATGAAATGCACAGCAATCATGTAGCAGATTTGACTCAAAAACTAACAGCTGTATGACCCTCAGAAGTATATACTTTTAAAAGGTTGTTCAACTGGCATAGTTAAGACAAGGTTCTATAGTTTTGTGTTCAAATTATTAAGATAGCAAGAATAAGAATAAAATAAAATACCAGAGAAAATAATGTTCAAATGCTCATTTGCAGTATCACCCATACTCCCAAGCCCCAAAACTCTGAGTAATGAATACAGCTTATATTTTAATACTTTTGTAATAGTTAATGTGTTCAACTAGTGTCTGAATCTATCAGAATTGTATAAACATTGCAACTGTGATCAGGCATTATTTGTTTTGTATCTATGCCAGACAGTACCTGCCTTTGTAAAGTTAATACAAATTGTATGAAATGTATTACATTAAAGTTTTTCGTATTTCTTCTGAGGTCAACAATAGTATTACAAATTGGAATCTTAGGTTAGACCTGTAATTTCTTTTGTTCCTGTTCCTGGTTTCAAATAACAAGAAAAGGAAAATTTGGTATACTACAGAATGGAACGGATATTAAGAAAAAACTAAGTCGATTTGTTTGGTAGTTTTGTAAAAAAAACCCGACACATAGTTATTAAAAAGACTGAACAAAATATACAGATTATCCAGAAAACATGGTACAATCAGTAATAAACAGCTGAAATATCCATATATTAATGAAATAGTTTCAAATCATGTTCATCTTTGGGGGAGTGAATATGACCATATAAACCACGGGGGTAAATAAGAACTTTTGGTATAATATGCAAGGTATTCTTGCATGACTCAGGGCTTGATGGCTATATAGCTCAAGTACCCTCATGGGCAGCCCCTTGCAGTTTTGGTCACCTGTCTTAAAGAATGATGAAATCATATTGGAACAAGTGCAGGCTAACATGATTAGAGAATAGACAACTTTTCATGCAAAGAAGACATGAAAAGATGTTGGAACCTAAGTCTGAGAGGACAGATGAAATTAAACCCACCAGGGGTAAGCCACAGGAGGAAGGAGATCTGTTTGAGCTAAAGGTCAATGCTATCACAAAACCAAATGTTTATAAACTGGCTGAAAATTAGCAAAAAGTTTCCTGGAACATCCTTGTCATGAATGAGTGGTTTTAAGGTCGCTCAAAGAGTAACTGTCAGAGGTATTAGCAAAAGTGTTTTTAATATGAATTAGTAGAAAGGCGATTTAATAAACTTTAATGGCAAGGTTCACTCTATTACTTACTACATGACAGAAATGTATGTAGAAAGTTAAAAAAAAGGTTAAAATTGAGCTACACTGGTTTACACAGGGACCAAAGGTAAAAGGGGAAGGGATAAGGGAGACTCTGCCATCGAGTCACGAGGTTTGGAGTAGACCCCCTTGCTTTCTAAACTCCCTTCTCAGCGAGGAGTCTAGGTACAGCTTGATCTACTTCTAGTCCCAGTCTTGGTCAACGGTTCATGTCTAATAGATATCAGGAGTGAGGTAGTTAGCAGTAGGATTTAGCAGCACTTTTCATATAACAGCACTTAATCGTTTACTAATTTAACATCTACAGAGTAAATTAATCGAATTTACTATGATCGTAACAATAACTTAAATTGTTATAGGGTATTTCAATTGATTCGCACATGCATGCACACAAACGCTGACATATGTGTAGAGAGATGTGTGTATGAAGGAGGATATGTATAAAGATATATACGTAAAGAAATAAATGTATAAAGATATATGTATATAAAGCAATAAATGTATAAGGAAACATATGTATAAAGAAATAAGTATATAAAGGTAGGTATGCCTATTAGAAAAATTCCACTCAAGCTCAGCGAAATACTCAGTAGAAAAGTTTCCCTCAAGTTCAGTGAAATACTGTCTTCTAATGCTTTGGCATCTCTCAATCGATGAGGATTGAGCCTTGAGGAGTGAAGAATTTCTGGCTCAGGCTTTGTTGTCTGCTTTCAGCAATGATCTGAACTCCACAAACTTGAGAGTTCGCAAGCTCTGGGAGACGTCCCACTCGGAGAAGCTGGTCACAGCCCGCTGCAGCCCAGGAGAACTCAAAGGGTCTCACTTTAGGACTGCTGTTTATAAGTCCGCAATGTGATTGACTTTAGTCATTAGTGAATTTCCATTCTGACCACAATTCAAGTGGGTGAGCACTGATACCATGTTCTACTCGAGCTATGATTCAGATAAGGGATGTACCAAGGCCTACTTTGCTCAGGCCTCCAAGGTCTGCTTTGTCATCTCTGTTCAGATAGGAGATGTAGTAAAGACTGTTTTGTCAAGTTCCCATCCTTGGCCAGGTGATAGATGTTGCTGGTACAATCAATATTTTTCTATCCTTATCTGTGAGAGAGTTTCTGCTGTGATCAAGGGATACTTAATCACTCAACTCATTACACAAAGGTTAAAGCATGGATTTCTGAAATTGTAGCGAGGATAAGGAAAAGGGGTGGGGGAGGGGGAGGGGATGTACCACCAGAAGACTTCAAGTAGGAGTAACAGGCAAAACATCCAATCGATTTTAAAATGGAATCTGAAAGATGTAATTGGGCATGGCTGCTTGCTTTAACGGAGCATAAAACTATTGACAATCTTCAAGTTTCTGAGTTTGGTGGATGCATAGCCCTGAAGCCACTGGAGTTTCACACTGTCCAGCAAGACCAAGTAAGGCTAGATTGTTAATCATCACATCTCATGGATACAGAAACTTGAACGGAGGAAAATGACAAAGTGAAAGGCAGTAGCTGTCAACTCTTAGATTCTTTCAGCAGTGATAAGGAAGTCTTAGTTTGAGCATCTGGGAAAATCACATCAGAACATAATTTACATGCTATATTAACAATATCTCATTGGGTTTTGGATAAAAGCTAAACTGAGCTCTCCTAGTAGGGAAAAAATTAAGGGTAATATTTATTATCATAGAATCATGGAATGGGTTGAGTTGGAAGGACCTTAAAGATCGTCTAGTTCCAACCTCTCTGTCATAGGCTGGGACACGTTCCACTAGACCAGGTTGCTCAAAGTCCCATCCAGCCTGACCTTGAACATTTCCAGGGAGGGGGCATCCGATACTTCTCTGGCCAACCTGTTCCAGTGCCTTACCACCGTCATAGTGAAGATTTTCTTCTTTATATCTAGGCTAAATCTGCCCTCTTTTAGTTTAAAACCATTACCCCTTGTCCTATCACCCTGCTAAAACTTTTGTCCTCAGCTTTCTTGTAGGCGCACTTTAAGCACTGGAAGGCTACTCTGAGGTCTCCCTGGAGGCTTCTCTTCTCCAAGCTGAACAACCCCAATTCCCTCAACCTGTCTTCATAGGAGAGATACTCCAGCCCACCATTGTCATGGTCCTCCTCTGGACTTGTTCCAACAGATTCATGTCCTTCGTACGTTGAGGTTGCAGAGCTGGATGCAGTACTGCAGGTGAGGCCTCACAAGAGCAGAGGGGCACAATCACGGCCCTCAGCCTGCTGGTCACGCTTCCTTTGATGCAGCCCAGGATACGGTTGGCTTTCTGGACTGCAAGCGCACATTGCCAGCTCATGTCCAACTTTTCGGGTACCAGTACCCCTAAGTCCTTCTCCTCAGGCCTTTTCTTAATCCATTCATCATTCAGTCTGTACTGATACTGGTGACTGCCCCAACCTAGTTGCAGGACCTTGCACTTGGCCTTGTTGAACTTGATGAAGTTCACATGGACCCACCTCTCAAGCATGTCGAGGTCCCTTTGGATGGCATCCCTTCCCTCCAGCTGTGTTGACTGCACCACACAGCTTGGTGTCGACAGCAAACTTACTGAGAGTGCACTCAATCCCACTGTCCATGTCGCCCACAAAGATGTTAAACAGCACCGGTCCCAATACTGGCACTCCTAATCTGTACTGATTTGTAGATTCTCAAAAGGAGCTTCACTGAACTTGTGAATAAGTAGAGAAATTTTCAGAAAAGGCAAAATTGGTGCTGACAGTATATCACAGTCATGGACATGAGAAATTTCTCACATAATTGTTCAAACTCACCTCTCATTTACTTTCTTTTACACCCAAAATAGTTACACTGTTTTTACTCCTTATGTATATCTATATAAGTGAAGCTGAGAACAAACTCCATTGTTGTTTCCTTTGTTTCCCATCTGATATATTTCCTCAGATTTTTCCTCCCCCTCTCTCCTGTATGATTTTGCTACTGTGCCTACCTACGTGGCAACCATTTCTGTCTTTCTTCCCATCTCCTGTTTCTATTTACACCTCAATTTCTGCTATTTCTGAAGCTGTATCCTGATGCATAACTTTGCACAATTTTGTTAGTGATAAGGGACAGAAAAGCTTGTAATTTACTTCCCTCAACACTTACACAAATGAACTCTCCTTGTATTTATCCTGTCACTGTCCCATAGCTCACACATTGCTCTTTAAAATACCAACATGTCTCTCTTCCACAGAAAAAGAAAATAATTTACATATTAATTATACCTTGTCTAGTAAAAATGAAAGACACCTGTGATTATGCAGAGGCACCAGACACTTGCACATTGTTAAATCAGTGATGAATTGAAAAGAAGGCTCATGAAAATGAATTTGTAGTATGTATTAATTAAATGAGACTGAAACATGATATGTCATTGCATGTATGAAGAAACCTTTATCAATTATTATATTAGTCATATTATTGATAGGTGCTTTTAACTGTGCCTTCTGCACACCCAGTTTCTGAGAATTAAAGGTTAAATGGATTTGGTACTTGAACAATTAGCCAAACTTCCAGTACCTTTCTGTCTGCTAATTTCTGTACAGTAAACACAGGCTCTCTAGAAAATTTGAATACCTTAGAATGAGACATACAAAATATAACATAAAGAAGTACAAGCCACCTAATGCAAGAAATATGGAGTGCTGATAAAAATGCAGTTTAGCCTAAAACTCTATAGAGGTATTAGGGCTTCTACTGGGTTCATAGCCTTGAATATCACCCTGGGATTAGGCACTTAAAACACTTTCTCTTCTAGATGGTGACAGAAAGGGGAAGTAGTACCTCTTTCTGCTCTTATAGCCTAGTAGAGAGAGGTTTCTTCAATTATATTGGGTATTCATGTTGCAGTTCTACCTTTGTTCGAAGATACTCAAGCCATGTCTTCAAAAGAAAGCCCTAATAGATACAATATTTAGAGAGGAATGTGAACTTGTTCTTTCTCTAGTTAAAACTGTTCTACTTTGAACGGACAAATGGTGCAGAGGAAAAAAATGAGAACTGTTCTATAGTCCAGCATTAGGAGCATTTTGTTTATGGGCTTCACAGAAAATACATTTTAAAAACCACATGAATAGAATAAGGACTTCTACCTTGTCTTTCTTGACCTCAGTGGGTGTTCTGGACACTGCAAAAGGAGATTAATGTTCTACATACTTCTTCTAGTTACATTTAACATATAAATCCAAATGTGAAAGTTTCTATGTGGATCAGGTAATGAGTAAGTTCACTAACACAAATAATTTGTGAATTTCTTTGTGCAATGAGCATGAGTTGGCCATCTAGATCTGAGTTTACAAAAGTTTTAAAAGAAGAAAATCTTTATGAACTCAGACTTTAGCAATCAAATAATTTTGAAAATGTGGGCCCTGGAGGACAGCATACTCAGGCCATAGGTAGAATAAGATAGAAACTATTTGCACACCAGGGAGGTTTTGCTTCAGAAATTAAAAAGAAATGAAGCACCTTGAGAGGTAATCTTCTTGCCCAAGACTCTATCTGCAAAAATGAGTATCCCTAACCACATAATTTCTGAGGAACTTCCCGCTTCCTTTGTGTTCATACTTCCCTTCTGAACTTCATTTGTGGCCGTTTCCTGCAAAGGCCATCTACTTTTGCAATTGGATGATGCGGGGATCCTCTTAAGGGGAAGCAACTCTAGACTTTCCTTCTGCTGCATGTCAGCAACTTGTGGAAGATACAGAGTGACTGGAACTGTTTACTTGTTAGTTTGGTACATCACTAAGTATAATGTAAGCCAGAAAAGGTAGCAGTATCCCTTGAGTCAGTCCCAGCATTTCATGAAAGTACAACAGTAAGAGGCCACTGTTTTGTGTAGACTCAGCCTCATAGTGCTGTAGTGACTTAGTATTTTTGCTTCACCTTTCTCAGAGTCTCTTCACATCAACTTTATTACATGATCTTTCTTCTTTTCCACATACTCCCCATTTTCTACTTCCCTCCTTTGGGGGGGGGGGGGGGTCTTTTTTTTTTTTTTTCTCTCCT
>NW_009636189.1:18723-31093 GCF_000690535.1 Cariama cristata
TTTTTTTTTTTTTCCTTCATGTATTCATCCCATAGAAGGAAAACCAACCAACCAACCAACCCTGTGTTTTTGCTGTTGTCACATTCTTTATTTCTCCTAAGTTACATTTTCTCCTTTCTCTATGTGCTGAGATTGGAAGCTCTTCAGAGCCTGAGACAACAAAGAATGTGTTCTTATTTTTATTGGTTACTGAATCATTTCAGTACCTAATACAGTAGCTGCTGCTTCTACTCAGCTACTACTTAAGTACTCAGTCCTTTTCTACAAAATGCATTGGTTCATGTTTTGAAGAATGTGCCAAGCTAAGCACTTGTCATATATCAGCTAATAAAATACGTGATGTTTAATACCTGAAATTACATTTTTTGGCTAGGAACAGATGGAAGAACAGTTTTAAGCCAAAGTAGAAAGCAGGTATAGCAAAAGGAAGGTCTGAGAAATGGCAGGAAACTGAGCCCACTGTATTTTGCCAGGATTGAGATGATATTTCTTATAGTTGTATTAATAAATTAAACAAGTTTAATGACCATGATGTCATTGATGTGGAGAAAGTGGATCACAAATATGACGATAACTAAGGCATCATAAACCAAAAGATAATAAGAATCAGCAAGATTTGATTAAAGAAGTGACTCTGAACTGTCAGCACAATTGCTAGTTAACAACTCACAATGATGAGAAAGTGACTTTGCAATACATCTGCAGAATTAGGGTGCAAGTGCTGAATTTCAAATTTTAAGTAGCTCTGAAAAAAAATGTTTCTTGTAATTTATATTCAAATATTATTCTCTTCAGCCTTTTGTTTCTCCTTACAAATAAGCTTCTGAAATTTGTTGAGAAATCTTCCCTGGAAGCTAGCAAAGTTGTCAAGCAAAGTCATCAGTGGAGGAGAAAGAAGAATTAGAATCTCATGTTTTGTGCAACTACATGAACATTTTGTAAGTATAACCTTCTGTAACTGTTAAAAAAGTAGAAGACTGTTTTCAGTCTTTTTTCTTGAGACATTTTGTTCATAGAGAAGATTGGCAGGAGCCACTGCCTTACTAATGTCCTAGTCTATGTTAAAAAGCCATGACTTAAAGACATAAGTGGCTCCTTGCCTACACTGCATAAAAAAAAAGAGAGTCAAAGACTAGCCTCTCTCCTTGGGGCCAAATAGTTATCAACTAGTTTGTATCCATACTTGTCTAGTTAGTGGCTAGGCTTTTAGAGAGGGAGAAAGAGAATGCTACAGAAATTCACAACATTGCCATGAAATGAGATAACAAAAAGCAGTGTATATGGTAAGGTGTCAAGGGCTTGATTTTCCTCCACAGTTTTCTCTTTTCACTTCTGAAGAGGTATGTCCTTTAACAACAGAACTTTTTAAGTCACTTTGTGACACCTGGCATGAGGAGCAGAAATAGATGAGTCCCCAGTTCTCTTTTATTTAGCAGTTGCAGACATCATCAATTCTGCCTCTGGTTGACTGAGCGAGACATAGCCAATGATTCCTTATTTTGTGCTTGTCTTCCAGGTTCTATGTATAACAGAGATTTTAGTAGTCAGTGCTGTAAGGCATAGTCGACCAACTCCCAGTAATTTCAAACTAGGGCTCTAATACCTGTTAAAACATAATTTTTGGTGAACTGAACATTCAGACCCACAGTTGACATAGGCACCTACCTTTTTGAGCATAAAAAGATTAGGACTGAGACATACATGTAAGTCACTGAAGAGTGAAAAATTTCTGTAGGTAGGATCCGTCAGACATCTCTTAGATGTCTACAGATGAGTTGGCCACCCTATCAATATAGTCCAATGATAAAAACAAGAACTTCTAAGACATAGGCCTTAATACAGGACATTTCTGTTGATAAGATGAATTGTACCTTAAAGTGCTTATCAACACTATTGTGACTAACTCACATGCAGATGTCCACAATTTTAATATCTGAAATAGGGCAATGAATCCCAGCACGTTAGTCAGCTACTCTGAGGTAATTCATATGGTGTTACCTCTTGACAAAGCTGACATAGTTGATAGAGATGAGTACAATTTCTTAAAAGGTATTGTGCTGAAAGTCTAATAGTGCAGTGAATTCTATCAAACTGTAAGGGGTGAGGTTCTGTTCTAGACTGTAGCAACCCAAATTTTGGTATCAAAATCTTATTTCTTCATGTGACCAAGATACCCAATTATATCACTCTTCTGGAGTGGCAGACAGGATGGTAATACCCTGTGATATCTCAAACAGCATTAGACATTTTTGTGTGGCAACTGAATCAAGCCTTATTGATCAGTTATTTGTTGATTATTGTAAAGCTCAGACACCAAACTGTGTGTAGGTATTTAAATGTTCCTATTGTCTTTAAGTGCAACTGATGTAACGTAGCTGGCCTTCAAAAAAGTTAAACCCTAAATACTTTTGAAGATTCTGGTGCTAAATAACTTTAAAAATATGTTTCTGAATAATAGTGTCAGATTCTCAAAAGTTCTCACCTCCAATGAAAGATTTAAATAATTGGTTAGTTCTTCAGAAATAGCTCATTTAGCATAGTGACTGCACTTGTAGAAGTGTTAAATTGCAAACACCTCACTTGAGAACAATGGTTACTGAATATTTTGTAAGATTTGACCTAGAATAATGATAATTTACTAATAATATTGAATAGTTATTCAGTTACTGGCCTGACAATATGTTTTAAATTTGTGTGTATATGTGTATATAGATATATACATATCCCTGTATCTATTTATATAGATGTTGAATGTCTTGGAAATCCTCCTTCTGGATTATTCCTTTACTGGAGAAAAGGAGATTTAGTGCTTTCCTTGGTTTGGTCTGAAATGAAACTTCTAATACCTCAGTTAAAATTTTCCAGAATAGTTTCGGTGTTGAAAAAGAATCAGATTAAATTCCCTTGAGACATCATACCTCTTTTATTATGCTGAACTGCACTTCAAGGCCAAGTGAAGATCCTATTGAAATAGTTATAAATGATTCATTTGTTTAATTCAAACCTTTTTTTTTTTTTTTTTCATCTGACATAAGACTATTGCTTTGGCTATTCTGTTTCAGATAGTTTCACTTTTAGTTTATGTGCTTACAAAGGACAAAAGGAATGCACATCATACAACCAGATCGTTACCTTGTAATGAGAGAAAAAGTTAAAAGAAAAGGAGGAATAGAAGGAAAAAAAGAATGAAATTGTGCAGATCAGTATTTGGGGAAGTTTCTATTTTTTCTTGAATAATTTGTTTCCATGAGTGTTACAATACTAAAAATAGAAATTATAGAACCACAAGACTTACATGTGACATTAATACAGAAATGTTGGAATCCAAATTAGAAACTAAAAAAAGTACAGTTCCAAGTTTGGCATTGACATGTGCAAACATGCAACTGTATGTCTATATACATTATTCTCATGCACACTTCTGCTTCATATACATTTCTTTTGTTGGAAAATTAACAAGGCACTTAACGTACTACGGTCACAACAGTAATGTAAATGCAATATTCCTTATAGAACAGTGTTCACAAAAGCTATAAAAATTTTTTCTGTGGGCATGAAACTACTGAAATCCGGGTTATTTTTTCAGATTTGTGTCCTGTAGATAACTGCAAGCTTTAACTGATTCTCTACCCAGTGATTGCAGCATTTATAAATTTGGGCTTTCTGTTGTTTACTATAATGCTGAAGAACTCACTGGATTTCTTTCCTTTACCCCACTACCTAATTTCACGAAACTTCAGGAAACTTCATTATATTTGTGCCTTTTTGTCTTTATTGGTTCAAATCTGCCAGTGAGCTCAAAAATGTTTTACACAGATGACATACAGAACGAAAGACAGACACATGTAAAAATACAAATACAGATCATTACATGAAACTTATTTTCCAAGAAAATGAGGGTAAAAGCTGTTCATCAGATACATATTGCAGTACACAGTATCTTTGTTGACAAAATGTGAACATATTTCATTCAGAATGCTTTCAATATACTGTAATTGGTAGGTGACATAACTGACATTGAATGCTTTCAAATTATCTGTCATATTTAGGCCTTCTATACCCACTTGATGGACAGTGCTGTATTAAACAGTTTCTCAAAACAAAATTAGACTAAAAAGTAGCAGTTTTCTTTCAATATGTACTTCTGGAAATGACAGCTCTTAAATCTTTCAGTGCCTGCAGATAATGGATGTTCAAAGATTCTTTCATCATAAGTGACCTCTAGAACCCTGGATTCTAAACAGGAAAGACTTCAAAATAAAGAACAGTCCTCTAAACCAAAAAAGTAATGAAAATAGTGACCAGTAGGTCAATCAGCTTAAAAGGAAGAAGAAAAAAAAATAAATAAAAAGAAACTATATGTTTTCTTTTTGTCATTTGTTTTATTCAAGTATAATCTGGATATGTTAAACTCAACTTTGTCTATCAAATAAATTAATTTATACCAATGGATAGAGTTTTATTTGATGCAATTTATTTTTATTTAATGCAATGTCCAGTTTGTTAGCAATACAGTTTTATAAAGCTTACAGATTCATACATTTAGTGGTAGATTAATGGGGTAATTTTATCAATAAATAAAGTTGACTAAATATTTTGAAGTAGCTTGTGGTGAATTTTCAAAAAATTGCTTTTATTCTTATTCTTGAGTAATTTTGTTCCAAAGATGTAACTTAAAAATGACAGTTTATGCAAAATCTGAAATTATCAGCATTTTTTCATTAATGATTTTTACCTGAAAATTCATGTGTTCAGATTCTGACATTCTCTGCTATCTGGTCTAACAAATTTCATTCTTGTATCAGGAGAGAGAAATAGTACCTTCTGATTTATAAACAGTGCCTAATCATGGTTAAAAAGAATCATTAACAAATAATAATTTATGAGTAATTGATGTGAACACTGAACCAGTACCTCTTATATGATATTTGTTCACAACATGTCAAAAAGATTTAAGATTTTTTTGCAAAATTTAGTTTATGAGCAGTTCTTGTGTTTACAATATGCGTTAATCGTAATTGAACTGACATTTCAGTGAAATTGTTTATGATTCATACTAAAAGGATGAAGGCAGAATTTAGACTCACATGAACTTATGTGGACCTCCTGATAAATAAACCTGAGAGCAGTGATACAACATGTGGTGTTGTAACATGATGTCTGTAGGACAGAATAGATAGAAATTCTATCGAAATCCTATTTGGTCAAATCATATCATCATGGCATCTCATCTGTAGAGTCTGGGGGAATCCAAAAATAAGGGACCTCTTGAGATGTTATTCCTTACATTTCCTTCCGGAGCATCCTGATTTGAAAAGATTAGCTCTCTGTCCTTGATGCAGATAGAACCTTCCAGGAAAGTTCACAGGTCTCTTACTATGTTTGGTGTCAGTAATGAGATGCCGTCAGAAGGGAAAACAGAGTGGAAGTTTTCCAGAACAGCTGTGTGCATCTGGGAGAACACTACAGAAGGTATTTCTTATCTAAGATTTTCCTCATAGCAATTGGATGGCCACAAATTCAGGCTGAAAGGTGTAGTGCAGGTAGACCATGTGGATATGTGCAGCTCCCTTCATACTTGATCTTATGGCACAAGAAGATAGATGTGGCAAAGTGAGGCTTGCAGAGTGAGAGCACTCCTGAAGAGGGTTGCACATACGATCTACCTGCTCAATAGGATGCATACAACTGTGCAATCATATGCGAAAGTAAAAGCTAGCTAAGTAAATGCAGAGTATTAATATGCCACTTGTAAAAGTCAAATAGCAGATAAACAAACACATTCTATTTTAAAGTACTTGCACCCTCCAGTGAAAAGTTGTAATCTTAAAGTTACCCTGGCAATAACAGGAATATTTCCGTACCTGACAACTGAACTGGATGAGCAAGTCAGGATTTTTATTAACATAGTACATACCTTCAAGAAAGTCCCCAAGCTATAAAACTCAGATCAAATAGTAAATAACATGCATCAACAACATTCATTATTAGTTTTATTGAAACCACATGGTAGACGCTAAATAAAAATCAATACTTATCATAAAATCAGATTAAAGGCATCACCTTAAAGTAAATTCTCATTCAATATACTTCTTTAATTGAAAAACCTGAAGTGAAATGTGGAAGAACAGGAGGGCAATAGAACCTAAGAAATGTCTTTATAGTGCACTTTAGAAGAGAACTACCACATTTTGTCTATCACACTTTCTTAAAACAAAAAGAGAATAAACAATCTAGACAGGCAGATGACATTTATGATATAATGATCATAAAGCTGGTTGCTAAAAAGGAATATTTGAAGATTTGAAAACTAATAGTTTTTCTTCCTTCACCCATCTTCCCATATCACTTGCAGCTCTGACTTCCATTTTGACTCATACAAGCAGAGACACATGACCAAAGACTTTGGCCCCTTGTGTTCTCTGAATATAGGTTATTGCAGCCTCTGTTATTCTGCAAAAAGTCAACAGAGGGAAAAACTAGCATTTTACTCCAATTCTGTTAGCCATATGCTACATTAGATGATAGCTATAGCTTAAGGGATGGAATTATTTCTGGTATGTTTCATTCTACTTTATTGGTTTTAATGTAGTTTGCATTAAGTCATGACTAATTAGGTGCCTTATGGAATGCTTCACTGCCACTGGACAGAAATGTGTGATGGAACATCACAGGGTGGAGATGTGAGAAAACAGAAATGGGAAAAAGAAAAAAAATGATTGTTATTTGAGCCAAATCATGAGCTCCTTATTCCTATTGATTGTACTGGAAATGTAACTCCTTGACAATGAGAATAAAGGGATTTCAACATAGAGTAGGGATAGTTTTATATCAAGAAATATATATAAACTCCTTTGAATTTGATCAGGTGTTCTGGTTGGAATGTGTGAGGGAACATCACAGGGTGGAAATGTGAGAAAATAGAAATGGAAAAAAAAAAAAAGAAAGATTGTTATTTGAGCCAAATCATGAACTCCTTATTCCTATTGATTGTACTGGAAATGTAACTCCTTGACAATGAGAATAAAGGGATTTCAACATAGAGTAGGGATAGTTTTATATCAAGAAATATATATAAACTCCTTTGAATTTGATCAGGTGTTCTGGTTGGGAAAGGCCAGTATGAACTCTGACAAGTCTTTCAGTAACAATTTCCAAAAGATTTTTAGGACTGATAACAGTTTTGACTTCCTATGAGATTATTATTATCATTTTTTACCACTTTTGTTGCAAGAGGATTTAGAAGAACTAGCTTTGTTCAGACTAATATGTGTGTGTCTGTGTGTGTAAAGTTGCACTCACACAAACACACACACACACAAGCACACTGTTATGTATATGAAAGAGCCATGTACGTGACAAAAGGGAATATCTTGAATTTTACCAAGTTGCCAAGTACCCATTATTTCACAAGGGGCCCTGCTGAATCTGTTCTTGTGGTAGAGGGTATTACTTGGTACCAGAATGGTACTGTGATTGCTGACCTATTCATAAGACCTTCTTGCTCTACAGACCTTAAAAATTTAAAGACATGACATTATAGGAGGACTAAAAAAAGAAAAAGTGTGGGATGACAAGAGGAAGGGATAATAAGACTAGTAGGATGTTTTAGCACAGACACACTGTGTGCATAATTTGCAGCTAGTTTGTTGTCATGGTTTAAACCTAGCCAGCAACTAAGCACCACGCAGCTGCTCACTCACATCCACTCTGGTGGGATGAGGAAGAGAATCGGAAAAGTGAAAAAACTCATGGGTTGAGATAAAGACAGTTTAATAGGTAAAGCAAAAGCCGCGTGCACAAGCAAAGCAAAACAAGGCATTCATTCACTACTTCACATTGGCAGGCAGGTGTTCAGCCATCTCCATGAAAGCAGGGCTCCATCACACGTAACGGTTACTTGGGAAGACAAGCGCCATCACTCTGAACATCCCCCAGCTGATCTGTCTGTGGATGTGTGTTTATCTGTCTGTCTCGTTACCATTCTAACAAGAAACAAGGACATTAAACTGCTACTTGTGGCTCTTGTTACTCTTATAGTAGCCTGTGGCTAAAATCTGGAAGTATAGATGTAAATGTAATATGTTATTTGTTACTATATTTTATTTTTATTGTTAGTCTGGATTCTGAAGTACTTAGACTTACATAGGTCATTGCTTTAGATTTCAACCCAACTGAATAAAGAATTTAAGACTTGGTATCATCAACAGCCTTATAATTATTGTAGTTTTAATGAAAGCCATTTTGCATGTCATAGTGTTTGAAAACTTGACATCATTTATGTCAGTGAGGTTATTGCTATTGATTTCACTGTGAACAGGATTTCACAAGTGTCTTTCATTTTGATGAGTTGAAACTTAAGTTTTAGCTATTAACAGGCTTTAATAGAAGCCATAAGCTATATTCACTTAATTTGCTGCTGAAAATAGGCCACCTCAGAGGCAATAACTAATTAACAGTATGTTGTTGCACTTCACATGAAGGAGTAAAGAACACACTGTCCATTAATAATTGAGGAAAAAATAAAAAAGCCCAAGTTGCTTCAAACTCTCTCTAGCATTTGGGTGATAAGATAAGGGTAAATATGTAGTTCTGGTATTAAAAAGATAAAGTTGACTACAGTTCCTGCTTTATTGATTTTCATGGTTGCAGGTTGACAGTCCTGTGTATTACGGTTAGATAGCAGCTGTGGAACAGAATGAAGAAATTATTTACCTAGGTATCACAGAACTATTTAGCAAAATGTTAATATACAGCTTAGATAGTGTCTTCAGAATGGAATACTAAAGATCAGACATTTTACAGTCACAGTGCTTTATAGTATATTTGAGAAAATAGCCGAGTACTAAAGTGCCCTGTGACTCTGGAGGATCTTGAGTGTCAAGAATGGTGGCCAAGCTATCATGAGATTTGATAGTCTGCATCAGAAGGAATGCTGTGGCAATGGGGACCATTTTTATAAAAAGCTTTTTTATTAGCTTCCAGAAGGAAATAGAGCAGAAGTCATTGGCATAAGCAATGTGTGTATGTTTGCATGTGTGTAGATGTAGAGGAGACATAGAGGTTATATTGCTTATGGAATTGGACTGATTGGTGTTTGATCATTCATTGATAGTGAAATGTAAAGAATTGGTAACTTGAGGCTGAATATCTACGATGATGGAGCTGAAATTGCTCTTTGAAATATGAACAATCTGTAAGCCCACAATTTCCAGTATTAGGGGCAAACTGTAAATAAACAGACAAAAAACTGAGAAGTGTTTATTTGAAGAAATGGGCAAAAGGTACATTGTGATTATTTGAAAGTGAAGTGAAGGAAATAGCTGAAAAATGTCTGATAGTATTAAAATTAAGGGCAGGGAATCATAAAAGATCTCAGGGAACTGGAGCTGATACCAGTATTTTTGTAATGCTTCCATTTAAGCAGTGTTTAAAAATTTGGAAACAAATAATAACAATAGCAGAAAGTGTTCTATATCTTAAAGATAACCAAAATAATACATTTATTCAACATATGTCAAATTTTGTAATCATGTTATTCAACATTGCAGTTTTAATTCTAGTGTACCACTATATGGCACAATGTAGTAAAAAACCCCAAACATTAATCTTCCAGTAGCACAGAAATCCCCCATTTGGTATCAGTGTCCCCTTCTTGAGTGAATACGAGTGTCCCTCCAAAAAGGTTACTTGTTTATGCTACTAATCAGAATAGCAGTTTTCATTTTTTTTCTGTATTTTGTACAAATTTCCCAGTGTAAAGGCACATGCCTTTAGAAATTTTGTATACATACATAGATAGCTATATAATATGATACACTTTCTGCTATAAAATATCTTTTGCAGATCTGTAGGATGTGACCCACATGGTATCTAGAATTATTCAATGAATTTGTGTACATGATTTCATAGCTGCATGATTTTCAGAGACAGAAAGAAGTAAGAAATCTCAGTATTGCTGCCTACCCATTTCCCTTTCCCTGTATTTAATTCATGGGGCTGAAGTAATAGACCCAAAGTTCTACCCATTGTTTTGGGCCTGTGTGCCCTTTATTAAGCTGTTCTAGAAGTCAGATAAATAAGAAAACCCATGTCCATGTGTATCCAAAGCCAAGATCTAGGGAACTCACTCAAGCAGATGATACATTTCTGCATAGCTGGGTTGGACTCTCAATATGAAGTAGTTATACATCAGTATAATTTCAGACACCATACCATAAATACGCATTAAATATGCCTTTGTGGTCCTGCAGCCGAGAACATCAACAGCTGACTATGCATATTTGTGTGTGCAAATAACCAGTTTGTACGCTCTTTTATGGCACTGAGACCTGCTGTGAAACATTAAAACATTCAGGGAATCTGGTATTTAAAATCCTCTGCTAAATATTTTATTTTATTGTAACTTAAATTTCTTAGGAAAAGTCATAGTCAGACTTGGCAGTAAGCACCAAGCTGTGTGTGCATTACAGGATGCTTGCAGCGTTCAGTTTTATAATGCAAGCCCCACCTATCTAAACAAACATTGCAGAAGAAACAAGATCATCTGTTTATCCTTTGTTTTGGAAATAAAACAATACACAGGCAGATGGTAGCTAGAAGGACATACAAAGACATCAGATAAATAGCAATTTTTTGCCATCATAGAAGAATTTTTAGATTTCAGAAATCCTTTCCAAAGGCTAAGAATAGAGCACTGGTGTAAAGGAGAAAACTGATAAAAATATAATGAAATGCTTCCAGCAGTCTTCTAGACAGGTGGAATGCAAAGGTGGTAATGGAACACAGCTCAGATAGATAGGCTTCAGGATTTAATTTCTGGGGCTTTGGCACTCTGAGGTCTGTGTGGAAAAGCTCAGAGATGTCACCTAATTTAGTTTGACAACAGCTTTAATAGTGACTTACATATATAAAACAAATATCAAGGAAAGATTCACTGGGGCTGGAGTTTGCAAAAGGAGAGAAAGACCTCTTCCCTTAAAGGGGAGGGGGATGATCACAAAGACCTGTGATTGCTATGGTCTCTAAATATGACTTCTTTGTGTAATGGGGGAATCATCTGGCATTCCCATTAATTGTCATATGCCAACTATAAATAGTATGTGGGGTTTTTTTCAGATTAATCACAGAATAGTTTGGGTTGGAAGGGAACTTTAAAGGTCATCTAGTCCAACCCCCCTGCAATGAGCAGGGACATCTTCAACTAGGTCAGGTTGCTCAGAGTCCCATCCAACCTGACCTTGAATGTTCCAGGGATGAGGCATTTACTACCTCTCTGGGCAACCTGTGTCAGTGTTTCACCACCCTCATGATAAAAAAATTCTTCCCTATATCTAGTCTAAATCTGCCGTCTTTTAGTTTAAAACCATTACCCCTTGTCCTGTTGCAACAGCCTTGCTAAAAAGCCCCTCCCCATCTTTCTTGTAAGCCCCCTTTAAGTATTGAAAGGTCGCAATAAGGTCTCCCAGAGCCTTCTCTTCTCCAGGTTGAACAATCCCAACTCTCTCAGCCTGTCTTCATAGGAAAGATGTTCCATACCTCAGATCATTTTTCTGGCCGCCCTCTGGACCTGCTCCAACAGGTCCATGTCTTTCCTGTACTGAAAACTCCAGAGTTGAATGCAGTATTCCAAGTGGGGTCTCATGAGAGCAGATTAGAAGGACAGAATCACCTCCCTTGACCTGCTGGTCATGCTTCTTTTGATGCAACCCAGGATACAGTTGGCTTTCTGGGATGCACGTGCACATTGCTGGCTCATGTCCAGCTTTTCATCCGCCAGTACCCCCAAGTCCTTCTCCATGGTGCTGCCCTTAATCACATCATCCTCCAGCCTATATTGATACCAAGGATTGCCCCGACCCAGCTGCAGGACCTTGCACTTGACCTTATTGAACCTCATGGGGTTCACATGGGCCCACTTCTTGAGCTTGTCAAGGTCCCTCTGCATGGCATCCTGTCCCTCAGGCATATCAACCACAAAACTCAGCTTGCTGTCATCTGCAAACATGGTGAGAGTACACTTGATTCCACTGTCTCTGTCCTTGATGAAGATATTAAACAGTATTGGTCCCACTCTGAACCACTGAGGGATACCACTTGTCACTAATCTCCACCTGGACATTGAGCTATTGACCACTACCCTCTGGATGCGACCATCCAACCAGTTCCTCATCCACCAAACAGTCCACCCATCAAATCCATATCTCTCCAATTTAGAGAGAATGATGTTGTGGGGAACCATGTCAAAGACCTTACAGAAATCCATATAGACAACAACCATAGCTCTTCCCCTGTCCATTGATGTAGTCACTCCATCATAAAAGGCCACTAAGTTGACCAGGCAAGACTTGCACTTGGTGAAGCCATGCTG